>NC_053027.1:86765968-86990817 GCF_003073215.2 Triticum urartu
AGAGAGAGAGATCGGGCAAGAGAGCTTGAAGGGCATTAATGGTGGAGTGAGAGAGGTCAAAGGTAGGAGTGGTAGGTGGGAGAAGCCCCCTTAAATAGTCACCCACATTTCCAACCGTTACTGCATTTTTGCACTACAGCGGTACAACCGGGACTCACGGTGTAACTGCAGAACCCTACCAAGCGGTACAACCGGACAGGCGGGCGGTAGTACCGGCTAAGAGAAATAACCGGACTAACCGCCTGGCTACCGCACAACCACCGCATCAAAACAGGAGCTTGACCGGTACTTGGGCGGTGCCTGGCCGGAACAACCGCATGGCCTTGAGCTCTTGGGCGGCTAATTCCTGAGCGGAAGAACCGCTCGGACCACCGGTGGTACCGGTCATTGTGGAACGACCGGACCAACCGGGCTACTACCGCCCAAGAACCGCATCAAACCAGAAGCGAGAGCGGTACTTGAGCGGTGCATGGACGGAACCACCGCCCCAGCTGTTGCAGAGCATGGTGGCGGTACCACCGCCCGGAGGCAGCGGTACAACCGCTCGAGCAAAGCTGGTGAGCGACAAGACCCAGCGGTACAACCGCTCCAGAGAGCGGTACAACCACTGGGCAGACACAGTGAGCAGAAAAGAGGGGAAGAGGCAAGGAAAACTCTCTCTCCCACACACACCTGAGGAAGGCAAAGAGAGGGTGAGAAAAGTGTACGTGAACTAATTCCCCCAGAGCTTCCTAATGAGGATTCCCTCTTGATAGTACGGGTACTCTACGACCAAAGAAAATAAAAGCGTAGAGGACACGTCTTCGATCTTTTCCTTTGAGAGGCAATAGCAATCCGATGTAAGCCTAAGCATCGAGAACCTGAAACATATAGCACACGATTAGACCACAAAGGGTTGTCATCATCATCCAAAACATAAAGTAGGGAAATGCCCTTTCAATCTCCCCCTTTTTGGTGGATGATGACAACAACACGATTTGCAAGAGATAAGTTAATGAAATCTAGACGGAACTCCCCCTGAATGTGTGCCCCAACAAGTACTAGCAGATAGAAAGCATGGGCACACTTTCAGGACTAGACTCCCCCTATATTTTATAGACTCATCACTCTGAGCTCAAAAGGATAGACAATATAATACTTAGAGGCAATAATAACGATAAAGACCTACGAACGGAAAGGTAAACGGAGTAACAAGTCTCACACACAGCACGGAACGAAACAGGTCCACAAACAAACACAAAACACGAGAACAAGAGAAAAACCCAAGTAAATCCCCGAGACCTATAGAACCCTCTCCCCCTTTGGCATCAAGACACCAAAAAGGAAAAGAGCAAAGCTAGCGACCCAAAGCTCAGGCGTCCTCCTCTGACTCCTCGGTTGCATTTGGATCTTCATCATCAGAGTCATCATCGTCGTCGTGATCAGATTCTTCCATGGCATTGTCAGCTGCTGCAAACGAGGATGATGGCTGGGGAGGGGCTTCATCATCAGTCCAGGTGCTATGGGTAGAGATCCAACGCTCCTCTGGGGTGATGCTCTTCTCAGAGCCACTCTGAACCTACATGTTGAGGTGCTTCATCATTGCAATTTGGTGACGCCGTGCAAGCTTCTCATTGACATGTGCCTCATACATCTTCTTCTGGATGTCAGCCTGGAGACAAAAGGTCTTCTTCACCTTGGCAGTAAGTTTGGCCACCCACGAAGGCTGGGCCCCTGGATCCAGCTCAAAGTCCTCATTGTCGGAAGTAGCATAGACATCCTCAGGAGCATGTTCAGGGAAGCAAGGCTCGGCATGCTTCTTCTTCTTAAGGAGCTTGACCTCATGAACAGTGAGGTTGTCTGGAGAAGTGAGGAGCTCTCCAGGACGACGAACAGCCCACACAAAGTTCAGAAAGCACATGAAAAACGGAGCGTAGATTGAGACTTTACGGTAGATGACCATGTTGTACATCTCATGCCACAGCCAATTTGACACATCAAACGTTGCCCCTGTCCCCACCATGGTCTTCATAGCAACCATCAAATCAACCAGATAGCCATGAATCTCATCTTGATTGCACACCTTGGGAAAGAGCACATTGCGGAACACTCGGTGCATGATGTCATAGACCTTCTCCAAATCCTTGGATTCTCCAATAATCCCACGGCCCCGAATGTACAGAGGGGCAAGCTTCTCCTTAGGCATGGACTCAGGAAAATCATGAGGGCGAATGCCACCCCTTCCTTCCAGACCGGTATCCTCGTACCCAATAGCATTGCAGAAAGCCCTCCAGGGAACGTGAAACAATTCATCGCGACACATGAAGGTGAGAGTGCGCGCATCATCTTCCCCAAAATGAACCCTGGCATAGAACTGATGGATAAGTTGAACATCAAAGTCACAGTTGACTAACATGATCTTGACAAGATCAAACTCCTCGCAGAGAGCTAGCGCCTCACCCAAATACTCCATGTTGTTTCTCCAATGATCAAAATCAATTGTCCACTGCTTGGCATATCTATTCTTGTTGTGCTCAAAGAGTTCATGAACAATCCGCACTTGCATCTCATTCCGGAACTGAACAGTGGTCCAACGGGGAGCAATGGGAACCTCATACGGATTCTTTGAGCGGAAGGCTTCCCAATCCTTGGCTTTCAAACGATGCAACGGCATAACCACACGTTGCTTAGCAGCTGCAGACTTTTCACGGCGAGTGGGCTTGGTGGGAATCACAACTTCTTCATCATCAGACACAACCGGGCGCAAGGTCCTTCGTGCCCTCTTCTTGGTCTTGCGAGGAGCAGAGCGAGAACTAGAGCCACCTGAACACACACACACGAAAAGAACACACAAAAACCCAACAAGGATGAGAGGATTGCACCCACTAGCAGAAAAGGAACAAGTTGCAACAACATAGAAGATAGAACAGTGCTTAGTGGTTGATATACTCCGGTTGTACCGGATCTTCCGCCGGTAGTACCGCTCCAGCGGTTGTACCGCCCGTAGGGGCGGTAGAACCGCTGACAGTGGCACTACCAGGGAAGATAGATCTAACCGAGGCATACGAATCACACAAGTAATATTCCGAATTCTAAGTGCTGCAAACAAGACAGGAGGCTAACAAAGAACTCTTCTAAGCCATAGATCGAACACTAAACGCGGAAAGATAAGTAAAGCCCTAGACAAGGAAGAACCCTAAAAAAATCTAGAGGCAAAGAACACGAGGCAATACCACCATCCATGGGAAGAGATCGGGAGGCCTCCACGGAGAGAATCCACGGAGAGCCAAGGATCCGAAGCGCGAGACGCACTCCGGGGCAGGGGTAGAGATGGCCGGCGGCTAGGGCAAAAAAAGAGGAACGAGGACGAAGGGAAAAAGACAACCCTTCAGCCCCGTCGAGTATATAGTCCCGTACACACGCCCCGGTAGAACCGCTTAGGGGAGCAATTGTACCGCTCGTCTGGTACAGACCGGTGGATGGAGGTGGTACTTCCGGTGCCTGGGAGGCAGCGGTAGTATCGCACGGCATCAACCGGTAGTATCGGACGTGGGTTACCATGGGTTTGTGCAGTGGAACCGCCCAAGCACCGAACGGAGACCCTTGGGACGGCATAACCCGGTACCAGTGGTAGAACCGCTCGTGGTACCGGTTGTACCGCCCGACCACCTAAGCCCAAGCCAATATCAAATGAGTGCAATCCGAAGGGAGAAAGAAGGGGCACAAAACAGGAGAGAAACAACACCCTAGGAGAACCTAACACAAAGAGCAAAGATAGAAAGAGAGAAAACAACACGAGAACAACAAGGCTAACTCCAACCTCCCAAAGAGAGGACGGTGGCCGAGGCCACCTATGTTTGAGTCAATTGGTATGGCACCGCGAAGAATTATCCTTGGGTCCATGACCAAAACTCGTCTTTGAAGCACAAGTACCATCAAATATGGCTAATGTGAAAGACACAATCAATTTATGCATAATGGGGTGAGAGAGAGAGTTCATTGAGAGAACAACACTCCCCCTATGTCCATGCCTACACCTAAAATAGACAACAAATTGAGCGTGGTAGGGTGTGCAAGGGTTCAAACCACATTGCTCGAATCAATGTAATTTAGCTCATGCCTTAACTCGCGAAATCTTGCTTCATCCAAGGGCTTCGTGAAAATATCTGCAAGGTTGTCATGAGTGTTGACATAGTTGAGCTCGATCTCTCCTCGTCTAATGTGATCCCGGATGAAGTGATACCGGATCTCAATATGCTTCGTCTTGAAATGTTGCACCGGATTGAGAGAGATCTTGATGGCACTTTCATTGTCACACCAAAGAGGCACTTTGTCACAAGTGACACCGTAATCCTTTAAAGTTTGCCTCATCCATAGGAGTTGAGCACAACAACTACCGGCGGCAACATACTCCGCCTCAGTGGACGAGAGAGACACACAACTTTGCTTTTTGGAAGACCAACTTACCACAGAGCAACCAAGGAATTGGCACCCTCCGGAAGTGGACTTCCTATCCACTTTGTCTCTCGCCCAATCGGAATCCGAGTACCCTACAAGCTTGAAGTTTGATCCTCTAGGGTACCATAGGCCAAAGTTTGGGGTATGAGCCAAATATCGAAAGATTCGTTTGACCGCCACATAGTGACTTTCCTTAGGTGCGGCTTGAAACCATGCACAAATTCCCACACTCAACATGATGTCCGGTCTAGATGCACAAAGGTAAAGCAAGGATCCAATCATGGAACGATATACCTTTTGATCCACCACTTTACCATTGGGATCTAAGTCAAGTTGGCACTTGGTGGGCATTGGAGTGGAAGCCGGCTTGACGTCACTTAGCTTGAATCTCTTGAGCATGTCTTGAGTGTATTTGGATTGATTGATGAAGGTTCCTTCTCTTCTTTGCTTCACTTCGAACCCTAGAAAGAACTTCAACTCTCCCATGGAGGACATCTCGAACTTTGAGGTCATGAGAGCGGCAAATTCCTCATTGAAAGCTTTGTTAGGAGAACCAAAGATAATATCATCAACATATAATTGGCACACAAACAACTCCCCTTTGACCTTCTTAGTAAAAAGAGTGGGGTCGATTAGCCCAACTTCAAAACCACGGTCTTGTAACAATTCGGTAAGGTGGTCATACCACGCACGTGGGGCTTGTTTAAGGCCATAGAGCGCCTTATCGAGTTGATACACATGATCGGGAAAGTAGGGATCCTCGAACCCGGGGGGTTGCTTGACGTAAACCAATTCATTAATGGGACCATTAAGAAAAGCACTCTTCACATCCATTTGTTGTAACTTAAAATTATGATGAGAAGCATATGCAATCAACATGCGAATGGATTCAAGACGAGCAACGGGAGCAAAGGTTTCACCGTAGTCGATACCCTCGACTTGGGAGTAGCCTTGTGCTACCAAACGAGCCTTGTTGCGAATGATAATCCCATGGGCATCTTGCTTGTTCTTGAATATCCACTTGGTTCCAATGACATTGTGGTTCCCCGTCGGCCTTGGTACCAATCTCCACACTTTGTTGCGCTCGAAGTTGTTGAGTTCTTCGTGCATGGCATTGAGCCAATCCGGATCTTATAGCGCCTCATAGACCTTGTGGGGTTCCACACAAGATACAAACGCGTGATGCTCACAATAATTTGCTAATTGTCTACGAGTGCTTACCCCCTTTCTTAAGCTTCCAAGCACATTCGTCATGAGATGATCCTTGGTGGAGAGCTTGGATGCAATCTTGGCGGCACGACGCTCTAATTCCTCCTCGGTGGTGAGTTGAGGAGCGGTTACTTGATCATCTTGAGCGCCGTCATGAACTTGTTCTTGATCTTGAACTTGCTCGGGGGAGAGAACTTGACCTTGGGCATCACTTGGTGTGTCAACACCGTCTTGAGTATGATCTTGCCCTTGGTCTTGTTCATGAGGTTGAGGGCCTTCACTTTGTTCTTCGGAAGCGTGTGGGCCTTGGGTTGGTGATGGCTCCACTTGAGTGGAGCATTGTCCTTCTCCTTCGGCCACAAAGGGTTCCTCAATGGGTAGGATAAAACCAACACCCATTCTTCTTATGGCTTGAGGAGGAATTTCATCACCTACATCACAAGTGCCACTTTGCTCCACTTGGGAGCCGTTATTCTCATCAAACTCCACGTTACACGTCTCCTCAATAAGTCCCGTGGATTTATTGAGGACACGGTAAGCATGAGAGTTTGTAGCATAACCAACAAATATGCCCTCATGAGCTCTAGCCTCAAATTTAGACAACCGAACACCTTTCTTGAGAATGAAACACTTACACCTGAATACCCGGAAGTACTTGAGGTTGGGCTTGTTACCGGTGAGTATCTCATATGGAGTCTTGTTCAAGCCCTTGCGGAGGTAGAACCGATTGGATGCATGACACGCGGTGTTGATGGCTTCGGCCCAAAAGTTGTACGGAGACTTGAACTCCGCCATCATGGTCCTTGCCGCATCCATCAATGTCCGGTTCTTCCTCTCCGCAACACCGTTTTGTTGAGGGGTGTATGGTGCGGAATATTGATGCTTGATTCCCTCATCACTAAGAAATTCATCCAAGGTGCAGTTCTTGAACTCGGTGCCGTTGTCACTTCTTATTGTCAAGATCTTTGCATTGTGTTGACGTTGTGCTTCATTTGCAAAGTCAATGACGGTTTGTTGGGTCTCGCTCTTCCTCTTGAAGAAATACACCCACGTGTACCTTGAGTAGTCATCCACAATCACCAAGCAATACTTCCTACCTCCAAGACTATCGAAGGATGGAGGCCCAAAGAGATCCATGTGAAGGAGCTCCAAAGGCCTCTTTGAATAAATGATAGTCGTGGGAGGGTGAGCCTTCTCATGTAGCTTTCCTTCGATACAGGCACTGCAAGCACGATCTTTAGCAAAACTAACATTCGTCAGTCCACGGACATGGTCCCCCTTGAGGAGACTTTGCAAAGACCTCATATTGACATGTGCTAAACGGCGATGCCAAAGCCATCCCACATCAACTTTAGCCATTAGGCATGTCGCGGTCTTAGTGGGTCGCTCCGAAAAGTTAATCACATATAGACCGTTCTCGACATGCCCAACAAAGGCTACTTTAAGAGTCTTGCTCCACAAGAGGGCCACGGTATCGATATCAAAGAAAGTGGCAAAGCCCATGATTGCAAGTTGACGAACGGAAAGTAAATTGTATGCAAGGGACTCAACAAGCATGACCTTCTCGATCGTGAGATCATGAGAGATGACCACCTTGCCAAGTCCCAATACCTTAGAAGATGAGGCGTCACCCCACTCGACATTGGTGGGCATAGATGGAACCTTGTGCACGTCCACCACCAAGTCCTTGCATCCGGTCATATGATTTGTAGCTCCGCTATCGAGCAACCATGATCCACCACCGGAAGCAAACACCTACAAGAGATCAATGCTTGGTTTTAGGTACCCATTTTGTAATGGGTCCTTTGATGTTAGTAACAAGGGTCTTAGGAACCCAAATAGACCATTCAATGTATTCATGAAGAGAACCAACAAATTTGGCATAAACATGCCCATCACTAGCACGACATAACACATAAGAAGGATTAAAATCGCCGGCTTTATTAGGAGGGGTTGTTGGAAATATGCCCTAGAGGCAATAATAAATTGATTATTATTATATTTCCTTGTTCATGATAATCGTTTATTATCCATGCTAGAATTGTATTGATAGGAAACTCAGATACATGTGTGGATACATAGACAACACCATGTCCCTAGTAAGCCTCTAGTTGACTAGCTCGTTGATCAATAGATGGTTACGGTTTCCTGACCATGGACATTGGATGTCGTTGATAACGGGATCACATCATTAGGAGAATGATGTGATGGACAAGACCCAATCCTAAGCCTAGCACAAGATCATGTAGTTCGTATGCTAAAGCTTTTCTAATGTCAAGTATCATTTCCTTAGACCATGAGATTGTGCAACTCCCGGATACCGTAGGAGTGCTTTGGGTGTACCAAACGTCACAACGTAACTGGGTGACTATAAAGGTGCACTACGGGTATCTCCGAAAGTGTCTGTTGGGTTGGCACGAATCGAGACTGGGATTTGTCACTCCGTGTAAACGGAGAGGTATCTCTGGGCCCACTCGGTAGGACATCATCATAATGTGCACAATGTGATAAAGGAGTTGATCATGGGATGATGTGTTATGGAACGAGTAAAGAGACTTGCCGGTAACGAGATTGAACAAGGTATCGGGATACCGACGATCGAATCTCGGGCAAGTATCGTACCGATAGACAAAGGGAATTGTATACAGGATTGATTAAGTCCTTGACATCGTGGTTCATCCGATGAGATCATCGTGGAACATGTGGGAGCCAACAAGGGTATCCAGATCCCGCTGTTGGTTATTGACCGGAGAACGTCTCGGTCATGTCTGCATGTCTCCCGAACCCGTAGGGTCTACACACTTAAGGTTCGATGGCGCTAGGGTTATAAAGGAAGTTTGTATGTTGTTACCGAACGTTGTTCGGAGTCCCGGATGAGATCCCGGACGTCACGAGGAGTTCCGGAATGGTCCGGAGGTAAAGATTTATATATGGGAAGTCCTGTTTTGGTCACCGGAAAAGTTTCGGGGTTTATCGGTAACGTACCGGGACCACCGGGAGGGTCCCGGGGGTCCACCAAGTGGGGCCACCAGTCCCGGAGGCTTGCGTGGGCCAAGAGTAGTGAGGGACCAGCCCCTGAGTGGGCTGGTGCGCCTCCCACAAGGCCCAAGGCGCAGCAAAGGAGGAGAAGGGGAAACCCTAGGCTTAGATGGGCCCTAAGGCCCACCCTAGGGGCGCCCCCCCTCTTCCCCTCTTGGCCGCCACCCCAAGACCCATCTAGGGCTGCCACCCCTCTAGGGGTGGGAACCCTAGAGGGGGCGCACCCTCCTCCCCTTCCCCTATATATATGAGGCCTAGGGGCTGCCCAATACACGCGATCTGATCTCTGCCTGTTGGTGCAGCCCTCCCTCTCTTTCTCCTCATATCCCGTGGTGCTTGGCGAAGCCCTGCAGGATTGCCACACTCCTCCACCACCACCACGCCGTTGTGCTGCTGCTGGATGGAGTCTTCCTCAACCTCTCCCTCTCTCCTTGCTGGATCAAGGCGTGGGAGACATCCTCGGGCTGTACGTGTGTTGAACGCGGAGGTGCCGTCCGTTCGGCACTAGGATCATCGGTGATTTGGATCACGACGAGTACGACTCCATCAACCCCGTTCTCTTGAACGCTTCCGCTTAGCGATCTACAAGGGTATGTAGATGCACTCTCCCTCCCCTCGTTGCTGGTTTCTCCATAGATAGATCTTGGTGACACGTAGGAAAATTTTGAATTATTGCTACGTTCCCCAACAGTGACATCATGAGCTAGGTCTATGCGTAGTTTCTATGCACGAGTAGAACACAAAGTAGTTGTGGGCATTGATCTTGTTCAATATGCTTGCCGTTACTAGTCTTATCTTGATTCGGCGGCATCGTGGGATGAAGCGGCCCGGACCAACCTTACACGTATGCTTACGTGAGACTGGTTCCACCGACTCACATGCACTAGTTGCATTAGGTGGCTGGCGGGTGTCTGTCTCTCCCACTTTAGTCGGATCGGATTCGATGAAAAGGGTCCTTATGAAGGGTAAATAGCAATTGGCATATCACATTGTGGTTTTTGCGTAGGTAAGAAACGTTCTTGCTAGAAACCCATAGCAGCCACGTAAAACATGCAAACAACAATTAGAGGACGTCTAACTTGTTTTTGCAGGGTATGCTATGTGATGTGATATGGCCAAAAGGATGTGATGAATGATATATGTGATGTATGAGATTGATCATGTTCTTGTAATAGGAATCACGACTTGCATGTCGATGAGTATGACAACCGGCAGGAGCCATAGGAGTTGTCTTTATTTATTATATGACCTGCGTGTCATTGAACAACGCCATGTAATTACTTTACTTTATTGCTAACCGTTAGCTGTAGTAGTAGAAGTAATAGTTGGCGAGACAACTTCATAAAGACACAATGATGGAGATCATGATGATGGAGATCATGGTGTCATGCCGGTGACGATGATGATCATGGAGCCCCGAAGATGGAGATCAAAAGGAGCAATATGATTTTGGCCATATCATGTCACTTTTTGATTGCATGTGATGTTTATCATGTTTATACATCTTATTTGCTTAGAACGACGGTAGTAAATAAGATGATCCCTCATTAAAATTTCAAGAAAGTGTTCCCCCTAACTGTGCACCGTTGCGACAGTTCGTTGTTTCGAAGCACCACGTGATGATCGGGTGTGATAGATTCTAACGTTCACATACAACGGGTGTAAGACAGATTTACACACGCGAAACACTTAGGTTGACTTGATGAGCCTAGCATGTGTACAGACATGGCCTCGGAACACAGAAGACCAAAAGGTCGAGCATGAGTCGTATGGTAGATACGATCAGCATGAAGATGTTCACCGATGTTGACTAGTCCGTCTCACATGATGATCGGACACGGCCTAGTTGACTCGGATCATGTAATCACTTAGATGACTAGAGGGATGTCTATCTGAGTGGGAGTTCATAAGATGAACTTGTTTATCCTGAACATAGTCAAAAAGGATTTTGCAAATTATGTCGTAGCTCGCGCTTTAGTTCTACTGTTTAGATATGTTCCTAGAGAAAAATTAGTTGAAAGTTGATAGTAGCAATTATGCGGACTAGGTCCGTAAACTGAGGATTGTCCTCATTGCTTCTTAGAAGGCTTATGTCCTTAATGCACCGCTCAGTGTGCTGAACCTCGAACGTTGTCTGTGGATGTTGCGAACATCTGATATACACGTTTTGATAACTATGTGATAGTTCAGTTAAACGGTTTAGAGTTGAGGCACCGAAGACGGTTTTGAAACGTCGCGGAACATATGAGATGTTTCGAGGGCTGAAATTGAGATTTCAGGCTCGTGCCCACGTCAAGAGGTATAAGACCTCCGACGATTTTCTTAGCCTGCGAACTAAGGGAGAAAAGCTCAATTGTTGAGCTTGTGCTCAGATTGTCCGAGTACAACAATCATTTGAATCGAGTGGGAGTTGATCTTCCAGATAAGATAGTGATGTTTCTCCGAAGTCATTACCACCAAGCTGCTAGAGCTTCGTGATGAACTATGATATATCAGGGACATATATGATGATCCTTGAGATATTCGCAATGTTTGACACTGTGAAAGTAGAAATCAAGAAGGAGCAGCAATTGTTGATGGTTGGTGAAACCACTAGTTTCAAGAAGGGCAAGGGCAAGAAGGGATACTTCATGAAACGGCAATTCCGCTGCTGCTCTAGTGAAGAGACCCAAGGTTGAACCCAAACCCGAGACTAAGTGCTTCTGTAATAAGGGGAACAACCACTGGAGCAGAATTACCCTAGATACTTGGTAGATGAGAAGGCTGGCAAGGTCGATAGAAGTATATTGGATATACATTGTGTTGATGTGTACTTTACTAGTACTCCTAGTAGCACCAGGGTATTAGATACCGGTTCGGTTGCTAAGTGTTAGTAACTCGAAATAAAAGCTACGGAATAAACGGAGACTAGCTAAAGGTGAGCTGACGATATGTGTTGGAAGTGTTTCCAATGTTGATATGATCAAGCATCGCACGCTCCCTCTACCATCGAGATTGGTGTTAAACCTAAATAATTGTTATTTGGTGTTTGCGTTGAGCATAGACATGATTGGATTACGTCTATCGCAATACGGTTATTCATTTAAGGAGAATAATGGTTACTCTGTTTATTTGAATAATACCTTCAATGGTCTTGCACCTAAAATGAATGGTTCATTGAATCTCGATCGTAGTGATACACATGTTCATGCCAAAAGATAGTAATGATAGTACCACCTACTTGTGGCACTGCCACATAAGTCATATCGGTATAAAACGCATGAAGAAGCTCCATGTTGATGGATCTTTGGGATCACTCGTTTTTGAAAAGTTTGAGGCATGCGAACCATGTCTATTGGTGTATATGCATGAAGAAACTCCATGCAAATGGACCGTTTGGACTCACTTGATTTTGAATCACTTGAGACATGCAAATCATACCACATGGGCAAGATGACTGAAAGCCTCGGTTTCAGTAAAATGGAACCAGAAAGCAACTTGTTGGAAGTAATACATTTTGATGTGTGCAGTCCAACGAGTGCTGAGGCATGTAGTGGATATCGTTATGTTCTTACTTCACAGATGATTTGAGTAGATGTTGAGTATATTTGCTTGATGAATCACGAGTCTGAATTATTGAAAGGTTCAAGTAATTTCAGGGTGAAGTTGAAAGATCGTCATAACAAGAGGATAAAAAGATCTATGATATGATCATAGAGATGAATATCTGAATTACGAGTTTGGCACAGAATTAAGACATTGTGGAAATTGTTTCACAACTAATACAGCCTGGAACACCATAGTGTGATGGTGTGTCCGAACATCATAACTGCACCCTATTGGATATGATGCATACCATGATGTCTCTTATCGAATTACCACGATAGTTTATGGGTTAGGCATTAGAGACAACCACATTCACTTTAAATAGGGCACCACGTAATTCCGATGAGATGACACCGTATGAACTATGGTTTAGAGAAACCTAAGCTGTCATTTCTTAAAAGTTTGGGACTGCGACGCTTATGTGAAAAAGTTTCAGGCTGATAAGCTCGAACCTAAAGTGGATAAATACATCTTCATAGGACACCCGAAACAGTTGGGTATACCTCCTGTCTCAGATTCGAAAGCAATAAGGGATTGTTTCTAGAATCGGGTCCTTTCTCGAGGAAAAGTTTCTCTCGAAAGAATTGAGTGGGAGGATGGTGGAGACTTGATGAGGTTATTGAACCGTTACTTCAACTAGTGTATAGCAGGGCACAAAGAGTTGTTCCTGTGGCACCTACACCAATTGAAGTGGAAGCTTATGATATTGATCATGAGACTTCAGATCAAGTCACTACCAAACATCGTAGGATGACAAGGATGCGTACTACTTCAGAGTGGTACGTAATCCTGTCTTGGAAGTCATGTTGCTAGACAACAATGAACCTACGAGCTATGGAGAAGCGATGGTGGGCCCCCATTACGATAAATGGCTCGAGGCCATAAAATCCGAGAGAGGATCCATGTATGAAAACAAAGTGTAGACTTTGGAAGAACTACTGGATGGTCGTGAGGCTGTTGAGTGCAGATGGTTTTAAAAGGAAGACGGACAATGATGGTAAATGTCACCATTAAGAAAGCTCGACTTGTCGTTAAGATGTTTTCCGACAAGTTCAAGGAGTTGACTACAATGAGACTTTCTCACTCGTAGCGATGCTAAGAGTCTGTTGGAATTATATTAGCGATTACTGCATTATTTATGAAATCTTGTAGATTGGATGTCAAAACATTGTTTCCTCGACGATTTTCTTGAGGAAAGGTTGTATGTGATACAACCGGAAGGTTTTGTTAATCCTGAAAGATGCTAATAAGTATGCAAAGCTCCAGCAATCCTTCTAAGGACTGGAGTAAGCATCTCGGAGTTGGAATGTATGCTTTGATGATGATCAAAGATTTTGGGTGTATAGAAAGTTTATGAGAAACTTGTATTTCCAAAGAAGTGAGTGGGAGCACTATAGAATTTCTGATGAGTATATGTTTTTGACATATTGTTGATCAGAAATTAAGTAGAATTTCTGGAAAGCATATAGGGTTATTTGGAAAGTGTTTTTCAATGGAAAGCCTGGATTAAGCTACTTGAACATTGAGCATCAAGATCTATAAGGATAGATCAAAACGTTTAATGGTACATTCAAATGAGCACATACCTTGACATGATCTTGAAGGTGTTCAAGATGGATCAGTCAAAGAAGGAGTTCTTGCCTGAGTTGTAAGGTGTGAAGTTAAGACTTAAAGCTCGACCACGGCAGAATAGAGAGAAAGGACGAAGGTCGTCCCCTATGCTTAAGACATAGGCTCTACAGTATGCTATGCTGTGTACCGCACCTGAAGTGTGCCTTGCCATGAGTCAGTCAAGGGGTACAAGAGTGATCCAAGAATGGATCACAGGACAGCGGTCAAAGTTATCCTTAGTAACTAGTGGACTAAGGAATTTTCTCGATTATGGAGGTGGTAAAAGAGTTCGTCGTAAAGGGTTACGTCGATGCAAGCTTAACACCTATCCGGATAGCTCTGAGTAGAGATACAGGATACGTATAATGGAGCAACAATTTAGAATAGCTCCAAGTAGAACAGTTATTTGGAATAGCTCCAAATAGAGCGTGGTAGCTGCATCTAGGAGATGACATAGAGATTTGTAAAGCACACACGGATTTGAAAGGTTCAGACCCGTTGACTATAACCTCTCTCACAAGCATAACATGATCAAACCCAGAACTAATCGAGTGTTAATCACATGGTAAATGTGAACTAGACTACTGACTCTAGTAAACTCTTGGGTGTTAGTCACATGGCGATGTGACCTGTGAATGTTAATCACATGGTGATGTGAACTAGATTATTGACTCTAGTGCAAGTGGGAGACTGTTGGAAATATGCCCTAGAGGCAATAATAAATTGATTATTATTATATTTCCTTGTTCATGATAATCGTTTATTATCCATGCTATAATTGTATTGATAGGAAACTCAGATACATGTGTGGATACATAGACAACACCATGTCCCTAGTAAGCCTCTAGTTGACTAGCTCGTTGATCAATAGATGGTTACGGTTTCCTGACCATGGACATTGGATGTCGTTGATAACGGGATCACATCATTAGGAGAATGATGTGATGGACAAGACCCAATCCTAAGCCCTAGCACAAGATCGTGTAGTTCGTATGCTAAAGCTTTTCTAATGTCAAGTATCATTTCCTTAGACCATGAGATTGTGCAACTCCCGGATACCGTAGGAGTGCTTTGGGTGTACCAAACGTCACAACGTAACTGGGTGACTATAAAGGTGCACTACGGGTATCTCCGAAAGTGTCTGTTGGGTTGGCACGAATCAAGACTGGGATTTGTCACTCCGTGTAAACGGAGAGGTATCTCTGGGCCCACTCGGTAGGACATCATCATAATGTGCACAATGTGATCAAGGAGTTGATCATGGGATGATGTGTTACGGAACGAGTAAAGAGAGTTTCCGGTAACGAGATTGAACAAGGTATCGGGATACCGACGATCGAATCTCAGGCAAGTATCGTACCGATAGACAAAGGGAATTGTATACAGGATTGATTAAGTCCTTGACATCGTGGTTCATCCGATGAGATCATCGTGGAACATGTGGGAGCCAACATGGGTATCCAGATCCCGCTGTTGGTTATTGACCGGAGAACGTCTCGGTCATGTCTGCATGTCTCCCGAACCCGTAGGGTCTACACACTTAAGGTTCGATGACGCTAGGGTTATAAAGGAAGTTTGTATGTGGTTACCGAATGTTGTTCGGAGTCCCGGATGAGATCCCGGACGTCACGAGGAGTTCCGGAATGGTCCGGAGGTAAAGATTTATATATGGGAAGTCCTGTTTTGGTCACCAGAAAAGTTTTGGGGTTTATCGGTAACGTACTGGGACCACCGGGAGGGTCCCGGGGGTCCACCAAGTGGGGCCACCAGTCCCGGAGGCTTGCGTGGGCCAAGAGTGGTGAGGGACCAGCCCCTGAGTGGGCTGGTGCGCCTCCCACAAGGCCCAAGGCGCGGCAAAGGAGGAGAAGGGGAAACCCTAGGCTTAGATGGGCCCTAAGGCCCACCCTAGGGGGCGCCCCCCCCTCTTCCCCTCTTGGCCGCCACCCCAAGACCCATCTAGGGCTGCCGCCCCTCTAGGGGTGGGAACCCTAGAGGGGGCGCACCCTCCTCCCCTTCCCCTATATATATGAGGCCTAGGGGCTGCCCAATACACGCGATCTGATCTCTGCCTGTTGGTGCAGCCCTCCCTCTCTTTCTCCTCATATCCCGTGGTGCTTGGCGAAGCCCTGCAGGATTGCCACACTCCTCCACCACCACCACGTCGTTGTGCTGCTGCTGGATGGAGTCTTCCTCAACCTCTCCCTCTCTCCTTGCTGGATCAAGGCGTGGGAGACATCGTCGGGCTGTACGTGTGTTGAACGCGGAGGTGCCGTCCGTTCGGCACTAGGATCATCGGTGATTTGGATCACGACGAGTACGACTCCATCAACCCCGTTCTCTTGAACGCTTCCGCTTAGCGATCTACAAGGGTATGTAGATGCACTCTCCCTCCCCTCGTTGCTGGTTTCTCCATAGATAGATCTTGGTGACACGTAGGAAAATTTTGAATTATTGCTACGTTCCCCAACAGGGGTGACATTGCCCTTCTTGACATTGTTCTTCTTCTTCTCCTCGGGGGCACTCTCTCCCGCCCTCACAAAGGTTTGCATGAGAGGAGGAGGTCGTTTGGTCTTGTCATTCTTCTTCTTGTTCTTGGAGTCGGGCATGTACCCAACCCCTTCCTTGGCCACAGCTCCCTTTTGGTTGATCAAGAGGTCGTTGAGATTCTTCTTGCCTTGTATGCAAGTCGCAAGACCTCTCTCAAGTTGCTCCTTTAATTTAGCATTTTCCTCAACAAGATGTATATGCTCACAACACGGGTTAGTAGCATTTGCATTATCAATTAAAACCATATGAGGAAAAGTTGCTTTCTCCTTAGTTAGCTTCACTTGGAGTTGATCATGAGACTCCTTGAGACTAGCATGAATACCCTTCAAGGCCTTGTGGGCCTTGTCAAGTATATCAAACTCCTATTTGAGTCTAGCAAGATCAACCCTGAGTTTGGCCTTCTCGGAATTTAGCACACGAGAAACAATGAGGTCATGATCATAATCTTTCTTTAACTTAGCATGATCAACGTTGTGTGACTCCTCAAGAGCCAAACGAAGACCACGCTCTTCCTCAAGAGCATTAGAAAGATCCGAGATCTCATTGGCATAGTCACGACTATGCCCTTCCATCTTAGAGATGGTGTCCTCGTGAGCCTCGATCATGTCATTGGCTTCACCAAGTTGTTCCAAGAGAGCAACAAAGTGCTTCTTGGATTTTCCCTTGAGTTTGCCCATAAAGGCCTCAAACTCGTTAGCCTCCACATTAGCTCCCTCAAGTTCATTAATGCAATCCGTCGGGGAAGGATGATTAATGATGGTAGTTTTGATGTTGGAGGTTACCTTGTTGGTGGCTTTAGCCATGAGGCACTTGGCGGTGATGCTCTCGTTGGGTGAGTCGAAGAGAGACACCCGTGACGTTGTTGCAATGGCAACGGAGGCCATGGCAACCGACTCATCATCATCATCATCCTCATTGTACTCTTCTTGCACAACCAAAGCCTTGGGAGGAGTCTTCTTGGAGAAGTTGTTCTTGTTGGGGAACGACTTGGCCTTGTCCTTTCGGATGAGCTTGCCACCATTGTCTTCCCTCTTCTCATACGGGCATTCCGCAACGAAATGACTCACGTTGCTGCAATTGTAGCAAGTCCTTACACGTTGCTTGCCCCTTGTACCACTTGAGTTGTTTTTGCTAAAGTTTGGCCTCGAGTTTTTCTTGCTCCAAAATTGCCTTGAAGCAAGTGCCATGTGTTCATGATATGCATACTTCGTATATTCGGGGTTGCTCTCCTCTTCTTCCTCTTCTTCGTCTTCCACGATGAGCTTGGCCTTCAATGGAAGGTTAGGCTTCTTTGCCCGTTGAGAACAGAGCACCGCATTGTCGGCGGTCTTGTCCAAAACGTTCATGGCCACAAACTCATCCAACACTTCGCTTAAGGTCAAAGTGTGGAAGTCCGGTCTTTGACGAATGACGGAGGACATGGCCTTGTGATAGGGCATCATTGCCTTGAGGAATTTGCGCTTGATCCAATTGTCATCTGTGTCCTTGCTCCCGTGATCTCGTAGTGAGACCGCGAGTTTGGTTACTCTCCGATAGAGCTCACGAGGTTCTTCATCTTCCTTCATTGCAAACTCATCAGCCTCATCTTGTACCACTTCATAGTTGGAGCGTTGAATGCTTGCGCTTCCCCGGTAGAGAGACACGACACAATGCCATGCATCTTTGGCCAAGGCGAAAGGACGAAGATGAGGTAGGTCTTCGGGTGGAATTGCATCTTGAATGATGAAGAGAGCATTCTCATTGAATTGATTGTCCGCGGCTTCTCGAGGAGTGAAGTTGCTTGGATCATGTGGATAGAAACCTTCTTCAATGATTCTCCAAAGGTTAGTGTTCACATGATTTAAATGACGTTTAAAGCGGTAAACCCAAGAATCAAAATCCTCATTTTTCACAATCTTAGGGGGAGGACCAGCATGATTCAAATGAGTGGAAGGAACTGGTCCACCATAAACAAGTGGTGGTTCCACATGGGCAAAGATGCCGGTGCCATTCTTGCCACTAGAAGAAGGAGCCTTTTCACTACTAGCTTCCCCCTTGTCGGGGATAGCATCCGTCACCTTGTTGGCGGGATCACCCACTTTCAACGGTGCAGTGGATAGTTTAAGCCCGTCAAGAAATTTAGTAAACATGCTTTCGACTTCGGTCGTCATGGAGGTTTTCAATGTCTCCAAGGCCACATTGAACTCCTCACGAGAGACCGAAGTTCCCCCATCTCCCGTAGATGAGATCGGATTCACACCGGAGTGTTCCTCCACACCGTCTACGGTATCAACCATACTCTTTGGACGGTAAAGTCCTTAATAAAGAGATGAGGCTCTGATACCAATTGAAAGGATCCGATATGGTTGACTAGAGGGGGGGTGAATAGGCAACTAACAATTTTTAGCTTTTCTTTAACAAGTTAAACTTTGCATCAAAGTAGGTTGTCTAGAATGCAACTAGGTGAGCAACCTATATGATGCAACGAGGATAGGTACACAAGCAAGCAAGAGATATGAAACAAGTAAGCTTGCTCAAATAAAGGCACGAGATAACCAAGAGTGGAGACGGTGGAGACGAGGATGTGTTGCCGAAGTTCCTTCCCTTTGAGAGGAAGTACGTCTCCGTTGGAGCGGTGTGGAGGCACAATGCTCCCCAAGAAGCCACTAGGGCCACCGTATTCTCCTCACGCCCTCACACAATGCGAGATGCCGTGATTCCACTATTGGTGCCCTTGAAGGCGGCGACCGAACCTTTACAAACAAGGTTGGGGCTCTCTCCACAACTTAATTGGAGGCTCCCAACAAAAACCACGAAGCTTCACCACAATGGAATATGGCTCCGAGGTGACCTCAACCGTCTAGGGTGCTCAAACACCCAAAGAGTAACAAAATCCACACAAGGAAGTATGGGGGAAGCAAATATCCTTTGGTGGAAGTGTAGATCTAGGTCTCCTCCTTCAATCCCTAGCAAATCAACAAGTTTGAGTGGCTAGAGAGAGAGATCGGGCAAGAGAGCTTGAAGGGCATTAATGGTGGAGTGAGAGAGGTCAAAGGTAGGAGTGGTAGGTGGGAGAAGCCCCCTTAAATAGTCACCCACATTTCCAACCGTTACTGCGTTTTTTGCACTACAGCGGTACAACCGGGACTCACGGTGTAACTGCAGAACCCTACCAAGCGGTACAACCAGACAGGCGGGCGGTAGTACCGGCTAAGAGAAATAACCGGACTAACCGCCTGGCTACCGCACAACCACCGCATCAAAACAGGAGCTTGACCGGTACTTGGGCGGTGCCTGGCCGGAACAACCGCATGGCCTTGAGCTCTTGGGCGGCTAAGTCCTGAGTGGAAGAACCGCTCGGACCACCGGTGGTACCGGTCATCGTGGAACGACCGGACCAACCAGGCTACTACCGCCCAAGAACCGCATCAAACCAGAAGCGAGAGCGGTACTTGAGCGGTGCATGGACGGAACCACCGCCCCAGCTGTTGCAGAGCATGGTGGCGGTACCACCGCCCGGAGGCAGCGGTATAACCGCTCGAGCAAAGCTGGTGAGCGACAAGACCTGGCGGTACAACCGCTCTAGAGAGCGGTACAACCGCTGGGCAGACACAGTGAGCAGAAAAGAGGGGAAGAGGCAAGGAAAACTCTCTCTCCCACACACACCTGAGGAAGGCAAAGAGAGGGTGAGAAAAGTGTACGTGAACTGATTCCCCCAGAGCTTCCTAATGAGGATTCCCTCTTGATAGTACGGGTACTCTACGACCAAAGAAAATAAAAGCGTAGAGGACACGTCTTCGATCTTTTCCTTCGAGAGGCAATAGCAATCCGATGTAAGCCTAAGCATCGAGAACCTGAAACATATAGCACATGATTAGACCACAAAGGGTTGTCATCATCATCCAAAACATAAAGTAGGGAAATGCCCTTTCAACCCCTGATGATTCATAATGCCATGACCAGAAATCTAGAATATTCCTTGTGCAGAGGGGAATGGTCAGGATAACCGAGACATCCATTGGCAGAAAAACTTGTGCTACCTTCTCATTATTCCATGTGGCCGATGTTGCATCTATCAATTCTGAGAGTTGTGACGGAGGGTTCACAACCTTGCTACCATAGGGCCGCATCATCTCCGTACGGGGCAGCCAGTTGTCGTTCCAAATATCAGTTGACTCTCCATTGCCAATCCATTTAATCAACCCCTGTTTTAGCACTTCCTTCCCTTCTATTACCGCTCGCCAGATTTGACTTGGATGACTACCCAGATGAGCTTCCAAAAAGGAGGAAGTTGGGAAGTAAATACTTCTCAATATGCGGGCACTTAGGGACTCGGGGTTTTGCAATATTCTCCAGGCCTGCTTGGCTAACATGGCCAAGTTAAAAAGTTCAAAATCTTTGAATCCCAAGCCCCCCATGTTTTTCGGTTGTGTCATGGCCTTCCATGATACCCAGTTAGGCTTTCGTTTTCCATTCTTACTCCCCCACCAGAATTTCCGAATCAACATGTTCAGATGTTCGCACAGACCTCGTGGCAGCTTGAAACATGACATGGAATATACCGGGACTGCTTGTGTAACTGATTTAACCAAAACTTCTTTGCCCGCCGTAGACAAGTGTTTTTCTATCCATCCTTGGACCTTGTTCCAGAGTCTATCTTTCAAGTACTTAAACGCTCCATTCTTAGAGGTACCAATGTCACTCGGCATCCCTAGATACTTTTCATTCAAAGTTTCCTTGGGTACATGCAATATATCTTTGATTTGCTGGCGCACACTATCAGGAACTCCTTTGCTGAAAAAGATTGACGACTTATCATAATTTATGCGCTGACCCGAAGCTTGGCAGTACACATCCAAGGTTTGGTGGACCTCTGTAGCTCCCATACTGTTGGCCTTAAAAACAGCAGGCTGTCATCTGCGAAAAGTAAATGGTTTACTGGCGGCGCCGTAGGTGCCACAGTTATACCATGAAGGTTTGATGACTCACTCTTTGATTTCAATAGGCACGAAAGGCCCTCTGCTGCAATCAAGAACAAGTATGGGGATATAGGGTCCCCTTGCCTAATACCTCGTGAAGGCGAAAACTGCTCCAACTTTCTCCCATTCATCAGGACAGAAAATTTGACCGAGCTTACCATATCCATGATGATGTTTACCCACCCTTCTGAAAAACCAAGCTTTATCATGATCGCCCTCAAATATGCCCATTCAACTCTATCATAGGCCTTCATCATGTCCAATTTGAGAGCACTGTGCTGGTTCTTCTTTGCCCTGTTCCTCTTCATAAAATGAAGACATTCATATGCTGTGATGATATTATCAGTTATGAGCCTTCCTGGGACAAAGGCTGATTGTTACTCAGAAATTATTTCTGGAAGCACTTGTTTCAGACGGTTAGAAATCACTTTCGACGCAATCTTATATAGGACGTTACATAAACTAATGGGTCGAAGTTGTGATAGCAGGGTCGGGTTTTTTACCTTTGGTATGAGTACCAATACTGTCTCGTTAATGCATGCTGCTGACTCCGTCCCATTAATGATTTTCAACACTGCCTTCGTCACTTCCTCCCCACAAATATCCCAATGTCGCTGGAAAAAATGGGCGGGGAAGCCATCGGGTCCCGGAGCCTTAGTCGGAAACATCTGAAAAAGGCCTCTTTTCACCTCTTCCTCCTGATATGGTGCATTCAACATATTGTTCATGGCTGGCGTGACTTTGACTGGCACATGATGGAGGACCTCTTCCATGTTATTGACCCCCTCCGAAGTATAAAGTGTTTTGTAAAACTCTGTGGTCATATTTTCCAATTCTGCCTTATCCTTAGTGAGGCTCCCGTCAGGACGTGTCAAGGCTTTGATTTGGTTCTTTCTTCGCCTCCGACTAGCTCGAAGATGGAAAAAATACGTGTTTTTGTCTCCATGAACTAGCCAATCCAGCCTTGCCCTTTGTCTCCACAAAATCTCTTCGCGGTGGTACAGTTCAACTAATCGATCAGTTATCTTCACTTCCATGTGTGAAGGAGCCGCCCTTGTCGGCTGTGATCGGAGCATATCCAGCTGCTCCTTTAGATTTTTTATCTCCTGGCGCACACTTCCAAAGGTCTCCCGATCCTAGGTGGATAGACTGTTGGAAATATGCCCTAGAGGCAATAATAAATTGATTATTATTATATTTCCTTGTTCATGATAATCGTTTATTATCCATGCTAGAATTGTATTGATAGGAAACTCAGATACATGTGTGGATACATAGACAACACCATGTCCCTAGTAAGCCTCTAGTTGACTAGCTCGTTGATCAATAGATGGTTACGGTTTCCTGACCATGGACATTGGATGTCGTTGATAACGGGATCACATCATTAGGAGAATGATGTGATGGACAAGACCCAATCCTAAGCCTAGCACAAGATCATGTAGTTCGTATGCTAAAGCTTTTCTAATGTCAAGTATCATTTCCTTAGACCATGAGATTGTGCAACTCCCGGATACCGTAGGAGTGCTTTGGGTGTACCAAACGTCACAACGTAACTGGGTGACTATAAAGGTGCACTATGGGTATCTCCGAAAGTGTCTGTTGGGTTGGCACGAATCGAGACTGGGATTTGTCACTCCGTGTAAACGGAGAGGTATCTCTGGGCCCACTCGTAGGACATCATCATAATTGTGCAGCAATGTGATAAGGAGTTGATCATGGGATGATGTGTTATGGAACGAGTAAAGAGACTTGCCGGTAACGAGATTGACAAGGTATCGGGATACCGACGATCGTCATCGGGCAAGTAACGTACCGATAGACAAAGAATTGTATACAGGATTGATTTAAGTCCTTGACATCGTGTTCATCGGATGAGATCATCCGTGGAACATGTGGGAGGCCAACATGGTATTCCAGATCCCGCTTGTTGGTTTATTGAACCGGAGAACCGTCTCGGTCAATGTGTCCTGCATGTCCCGAACCGTAAGGGTCTACACTTAAGGTTCGGTGACGCTAGGGGTTATAGAGATATTAGTATGGCAGTAACCGAATTGTTCGGAGTCCCGGATGAGATCCCGGACGTCACGAGGAGTTTCCGGGAATGGTCCGGAGTAAAGAATTTATTATAGGAAGTGCTATTTCGGCCATTGGGACAAGTTTCGGTGTCATCGGTATTGTACCGGGACCACCGGAAGGGTCCCGGGGGTCCACCGGGTGGGGCCACCTGCCCCGGGGGGCCACATGGGCTGTAGGGGGTGTGCCTTGGCCTATATGGGCCAAGGGCACCAGCCCCAAGAGGCCCATGCGCCAAGAGATGGGAAAAAGAGGAGAGTCCTAAAAGGGGAAGGCACCTCCGAGGTGCCTTGGGGAGGATGGACTCCTCCCCACCCTTGGCCGCACCCTTCCTTGGAGGAAGGGGCAAGGGCTGCGCCTCCCCCTTTCCCTTGGCCCTATATATAGTGGGGAAAAAGGAGGAGCAAACCAATCTAAGGCCTGGCGCCTCCCTCTCCCTCCCGTGACACATCTACCTCCTCCCGCAGCGCTTAGCGAAGCCTTGTTGGAATCCCGCTACTTCCCCCATGCCGTCGTGCTGCTGGATCTCCATCAACCTCTCCCTCCTCCTTGCTGGATCAAGGCATGGGAGACGTCTCCGTTCCGTACGTGTGTTGAACGCGGAGGTGCCGTCCGTTCGGCGCTAGGATCATCGGTGATTTGAATCACGACGAGTACGACTCCATCAACCCCGTTCTCTTGAACGCTTCCGCGCGCGATCTACAAGGGTATGTAGATCCTCTCCTTCCCCTCGTTGCTAGTCTCTCCATAGATAGATCTTGGTGACACGTAGGAAAATTTTGAATTTCTGCTACGTTCCCCAACAGTGGCATCATGAGCTAGGTCTATGCGTAGTTTCTATGCACGAGTAGAACACAAAGTAGTTGTGGGCGTTGATTTTGTTCAATATGCTTGCCGTTACTAGTCTTATCTTGATTCGGCGGCATCGTGGGATGAAGCGGCCCGGACCGACCTTACACGTACTCTTACGTGAGATAGGTTCCACCGACTGACATGCACTAGTTGCATAAGGTGGCTAGCGGGTGTCTGTCTCTCCTACTTTAGTCGGATCGGATTCGATGAAAAGGGTCCTTATGAAGGGTAAATAGCAATTGGCATATCACGTTGTGGTTTTGCGTAGGTAAGAAACGTTCTTGCTAGAAACCCATAGCAGCCACGTAAAACATGCAAACAACAATTAGAGGACGTCTAACTTGTTTTTGCAGGGTATGCTATGTGATGTGATATGGCCAAAGGATGTGATGAATGATATATGTGATGTATGAGATTGATCATGTTCTTGTAATAGGAATCACGACTTGCATGTCGATGAGTATGACAACCGGCAGGAGCCATAGGAGTTGTCTTAATTTATTTATGACCTGCGTGTCAACATAAACGTCATGTCATTACTTTACTTTATTGCTAACCGTTAGCTGTAGTAGTAGAAGTAATAGTGACGAGACAACTTCATGAAGACACGATGATGGAGATCATGGTGTCATGCCGGTGACAAGATGATCATGGAGCCCCAAGATGGAGATCAAAGGAGCTATATGATATTGGCCATATCATGTCACTATTATTTGATTGCATATGATGTTTATCATTTATACATCTTATTTGCTTAGAACGACGGTAGTAAATAAGATGATCCCTTACAACAATTTCAAGAAGTGTTCTCCCCTAACTGTGCACCGTTGCTACAGTTCGTCGTTTCGAAGCACGCCGTGATGATCGGGTGTGATAGATCCTTACGTTCACATACAACGGGTGTAAGACAGTTTTACACATGCAAAACACTTAGGGTTAACTTGACGAGCCTAGCATGTACAGACATGGCCTCGGAACAACAGAAGACCGAAAGGTCGAGCATGAGTCGTATAGAAGATACGATCAACATGAAGATGTTCACCGACGTTGACTAGTCCGTCTCACGATGATCGGGACACGGCCTAGTTGACTCGGATCATGTAATCACTTAGATGACTAGAGGGATGTCTATCTAGTGGGAGTTCATAAGATGAACTTAATTATCCTGAACATAGTCAAAAGGATTTTGCAAATTATGTCGTAGCTCGCGCTTTAGTTCTACTGTTTAGTTATGTTCCTAGAGAAAAATTAGTTGAAAGTTGATAGTAGCAATTATGCGGACTAGGTCCGTAAACTGAGGATTGTCCTCATTGCTTCTTAGAAGGCTTATGTCCTTAATGCACCGCTCAGTGTGCTAAACCTCGAACGTTGTCTGTGGATGTTGCGAACATCTGACATACACGTTTTGATAACTACATGATAGTTCAGTTAAACGGTTTAGAGTTGAGGCACCAAAGACGTTTTGAAACGTCACGAAACATATGAGATGTTTGAGGGCTGAAATTGGAATTTCAGGCTCGTGCCCACGTCAAGAGGTATAAGACCTCCGAACGATTTTCTTAACCTGCAAACTAAGGAGAAAAGCTCAATTGTTGAGCTTGTGCTCGGATTGTCTGAGTACAACAATCATTTGAATCAAGTGGGAGTTGATCTTCCAGATAAGATAGTGATGTTTCTCCGAAGTCATTACCACCAAGCTGCTAGAGCTTCGTGATGAACTATAATATATCGGGGACATGTATGATGATCCTTGAGATGTTCGTGATGTTTGACACCACAAAAGTAGAAATCAAGAAGGAGCATCAATTGTTGATGGTTGGTGAAACCACTAGTTTCAAGAAGGGCAAGGGCAACGAAGGGATACTTCATGAAACGGCAATTCAGCTGCTGCTCTAGTGAAGAAACCCAAGGTTGAACCCAAACCCGAGACTAAGTGCTTCTGTAATAAAGGGAACAGCCACTGGAGCAGAATTACCCTAGATACTTGGTAGATTAGAAGGCTGGCAAGGTCGATAGAAGTATATTGGATATACATTATGTTAATGTGTACTTTACTAGTACTCCTAGTAGCACCAGGGTATTAGATACTGGTTCGGTTGCTAAGTGTTAGTAACTCGAAATAAAAGCTACGGAATAAACGGAGACTAGCTAAAGGTGAGCTGACGATATGTGTTGGAAGTGTTCCAATGTTGATATGATCAAGCATCGCACGCTCCCTCTACCATCGAGATTGGTGTTTGCGTTGAGCATAGACATGATTGGATTATGTCTATCGCAATACGGTTATTCATTTAAGGAGAATAATGGTTACTCTGTTTATTTGAATAATACCTTCAATGGTCTTACACCTAAAATGAATGGTTTATTGAATCTCGATCGTAGTGATACACATGTTCATGCCAAAAGATAGTAATGATAGTACCACCTACTTGTGGCACTGCCACTTAAGTCATATCGGTATAAAACGCATGAAGAAGCTCCATGTTGATGGATCTTTGGGCTCACTCGTTTTTGAAAAGTTTGAGACATGCGAACCATGTCTATTGGTGTATATGCATGAAGAAACTCCATGCAAATGGACCGTTTGACTCACTTGATTTTGAATCACTTGAGACATGCAAATCATACCACATGGGCAAGATGACTGAAAGCCTCGTTTTCAGTAAAATGGAACTAGAAAGCAACTTGTTGGAAGTAATACATTTTGATGTGTGCAGTCCAATGAGTGCTGAGGCATGTAGTGGATATCGTTATGTTCTTACTTCACAGATGATTTGAGTAGATGTTGAGTATATTTACTTGATGAATCACGAGTCTGAATTATTGAAAGGTTCAAGTAATTTCAGGGTGAAGTTGAAAGATCGTCGTGACAAGAGGATAAAAGATCTATGATATGATCATAGAGATGAATATCTGAATTACGAGTTTGGCACAGAATTAAGACATTGTGGAAATTGTTTCACAACTAATACAGCCTGGAACACCATAGTGTGATGGTGTGTCCGAACATCATAACTGCACCCTATTGGATATGATGCATACCATGATGTCTCTTATCGAATTACCACGATAGTTTATGGGTTAGGCATTAGAGACAACCACATTCACTTTAAATAGGGCACCACGTAATTCCGATGAGATGACACCGTATGAACTATGGTTTAGAGAAACCTAAGCTGTCATTTCTTAAAAGTTTGGGACTGCGACGCTTATGTGAAAAAGTTTCAGGCTGATAAGCTCGAACCTAAAGCGGATAAATGCATCTTCATAGGACACCCGAAACAGTTGGGTATACCTCCTGTCTCAGATTCGAAAGCAATAAGGGATTGTTTCTAGAATCAGGTCCTTTCTCGAGGAAAAGTTTCTCTCGAAAGAATTGAGTGGGAGGATGGTGGAGACTTGATGAGGTTATTGAACCGCTTACTTCAACTAGTGTATAGCAGGGCACAAAGAGTTGTTCCTGTGGCACCTACACCAATTGAAGTGGAAGCTTATGATAGTGATCATGAACTTCAGATCAAGTCACTACCAAACCTCGTAGGATGACAAGGATGCGTACTACTTCAGAGTGGTACGTAATCCTGTCTTGGAAGTCATGTTGCTAGACAACAATGAACCTACGAGCTATGGAGAAGCGATGGTGGGCCCGGATTCCGATAAATGGCTCGAGGCCATAAAATCCGAGAGAGGATCCATGTATGAAAACAAAGTGTAGACTTTGGAAGAACTACTTGATGGTCGTAAGGCTGTTGAGTGTCAGATGGATTTTAAAAGGAAGACGGACAATGATGGTAAATGTCACCATTAAGAAAGCTCGACTTGTCGTTAAGATGTTTTTCGACAAGTTCAAGGAGTTGACTATGATGAGACTTTCTCACTCGTAGCGATGCTAAGAGTCTGTTGGAATTATATTAGCGATTACTGCATTATTTATGAAATCTTGCAGATAGGATGTCAAAACATTGTTTCCTCGACGATTTTCTTGAGGAAAGGTTGTATGTGATACAACCGAAAGGTTTTGTCAATCCTGAAAGATGCTGATAAGTATGCAAAGCTCCAGCAATCCTTCTAAGGACTGGAGTAAGCATCTCGGAGTTGGAATGTATGCTTTGATGAGATGATCAAAGATTATGGGTGTATACAAAGTTTATGAGAAACTTGTATTTCCAAAGAAGTGAGTGGGAGCACTATAGAATTTCTGATGAGTATATGTTGTTGACATATTGTTGATCAGAAATGACGTAGAATTTTCTGGAAAGCATATAGGGTTATTTGGAAAGTGTTTTTCAATGGAAAGCCTAGATTAAGCTACTTGAACATTGAGCATCAAGATCTATAAGGATAGATCAAAATGCTTAATAGTACTTTTAAATGAGCACATACCTTGACATGATCTTGAAGGTGTTCAAGATGAATCAATCAAAGAAGAAGTTCTTGCCTGAGTTGTAAGGTATGAAGTTAAGACTTAAAGCTCGACCACGGCAGAATAGAGAGAAAGGACGAAGGTCGTCCCCTATGCTTAAGACGTAGGCTCTACAGTATGCTATGCTGTGTACCGCACCTGAAGTGTGCCTTGCCATGAGTCAGTCAAGGGGTACAAGAGTGATCCAAGAATGGATCACAGGACAGCGGTCAAAGTTATCCTTAGTAACTAGTGGACTAAGGAATTTTCTCGATTATGGAGGTGGTAAAAGAGTTCGTCGTAAAGGGTTACGTCGATGCAAGCTTAACACCTATCCGGATAGCTCTGAGTAGAGATACCGGATACGTATAATGGAGCAAAAATTTAGAATAGCTCCAAGTAGAACAGTTATTTGGAATAGCTCCAAATAGAGCGTGGTAGCTACATCTAGGAGATGACATAGAGATTTGTAAAGCACACACGGATCTGAAAGGTTCAGACCCGTTGACTAAAACCTCTCTCACAAGCAACATGATCAAAACCTAAAACTCATTGAGTGTTAATCACATAGTGATGTGAACTAGACTACTGACTCTAGTAAACTCTTGGGTGTTAGTCACATGGCGATGTGACCTGTGAGTGTTAATCACATGGCGATGTGAACTAGATTATTGACTCTAGTGCAAGTGGGAGAACTGTTGGAAATATGCCCTAGAGGCAATAATAAATTGATTATTATTATATTTCCTTGTTCATGATAATCGTTTATTATCCATGCTATAATTGTATTGATAGGAAACTCAGATACATGTGTGGATACATAGACAACACCATGTCCCTAGTAAGCCTCTAGTTGACTAGCTCGTTGATCAATAGATGGTTACGGTTTCCTGACCATGGACATTGAATGTCATTGATAACGGGATCACATCATTAGGAGAATGATGTGATGGACAAGACCCAATCCTAAGCCTAGCACAAAGATCGTGTAGTTCGTATGCTAAAGCTTTTCTAATGTCAAGTATCATTTCCTTAGACCATGAGATTGTGCAACCCCCGGATACCGTAGGAATGCTTTGGGTGTACCAAACGTCACAACGTAACTGGGTGACTATAAAGGTGCACTACAGGTATCTCCGAAAGTGTCTGTTGGGTTGGCACGAATCGAGACTGGGATTTGTCACTCCGTGTAAACGGAGAGGTATCTCTGGGCCCACTCGGTAGGACATCATCATATGCGCAATGTGACCAAGGAGTTGATCACGGGATGATGTGTTACGGAACGAGTAAAGAGACTTACCGGTAACGAGATTGAACAAGGTATCGGGATACCGACGATCGAATCTCGGGCAAGTACAATACCGCTCGACAAAGGGAATTGCATACGGGATTGATTAAGTCCTTGACATCGTGGTTCATCCGATGAGATCATCGTGGAACATGTGGGAGCCAACATGGGTATCCAGATCCCGCTGTTGGTTATTGACCGGAGAACGTCTCGGTCATGTCTGCATGCTTCCCGAACCCGTAGGGTCTACACACTTAAGGTTCGGTGACGCTAGGGTTATAGAGATATTAGTATGCAGTAACCCGAAAGTTGTTCGGAGTCCCGGATGAGATCCCGGACGTCACGAGGAGTTCCGGAATGGTCCGGAGGTAAAGAATTATATATAGGAAGTGCTATTTCGGCCATCGGGAAGGTTTCGGGGGTCACCGATATTGTACCGGGACCACCGAAAGGGTCCCGGGGGTCCACCGGGTGGGGCCACCTGCCCCGGGGGCCACATGGGCTGTAGGGGGTGTGCCTTGGCCTATATGGGCCAAGGGCACCAGCCCCAAGAGGCCCATGCGCCAAGAGAGAGAAAAAAGGGGAGAGTCCTAAAGGGGGAAGGCACCTCCGAGGTGCCTTGGGGAGGATGGACTCCTCCCCACCCTTGGCCGCACCCTTCCTTGGAGGAAGGGGCAAGGGCTGCGCCTCCCCCCTCTCCCTTGGCCCTATATATAGTGGGGAAAAGGAGGAGCAAAGATACCTAAGGCCTGGCGCCTCCCTCTCCCTCCCGTGACACATCTTTCTCCTCCCGCAGCGCTTAGCGAAGCCCTGTTGGAATCCCGCTACTTCCACCACGCCGTCGTGCTGCTGGATCTCCATCAACCTCTCCCTCCTCCTTGCTGGATCAAGGCATGGGAGACGTCTCCGTTCCGTACGTGTGTTGAACGCGGAGGCGCCGTCCGTTCGGCGCTAGGATCATCGGTGATTTGAATCACGACGAGTACGACTCCATCAACCCCGTTCACTTGAACGCTTCCGCTTAGCGATCTACAAGGGTATGTAGATGCACTCTCCTTCCCCTCGTTGCTAGTCTCTCCATAGATAGATCTTGGTGACACGTAGGAAAATTTTGAATTTCTGCTACGTTCCCCAACATAGACCGGCAGCCAATCCTCCCAGCTTGTCCTTTAGTGCATGCACCGAGTCCGCAGCCGTCGCTGTCCATCTGTCCCGAACACATTCAAACAGGCTGGGGTCCCTTTCCCACATCAATTCATATTTAAAACTGCTGGGCCCCGCCCTGCATGCATGCACGTCGACCCTAAGCAGAAGTGCCGAGTGATCGGACGAAATAGTGTTTTTGTGCTCAAGAATGGCCTCTGGGTAGGACAACAACCATTCTGCGGTGGCAACACACCTGTCAAGACGAACTCGGGTGAAGGTGCCCCCCGTCACTTTTCTCTCGAAGGTCCACTTGTTCCCTGTATAACCAATATCCATCAGACCACATGTATCGAGTGTGTCTCGAAATGCGTCCATCTGAGCTTGACTTCTGTTGCCCACCCCATCATGTTCATAGCCATGTATCACCTCATTAAAATCTCCAATTACAGCCCAAGGTAGAGTGCTTGTCCCAGCAATGCCTCTTAGCATATCCCATGTTTTGTATCTCTCGTTTACCTGAGCTTCCCCATAAAAGAAGGTCACTCTAGATTTTGTTCCAAACAAATCATCAACAATCACGTCAATGTGATACTCTGAGTAACCAGAAACTTCCACTTTTATTGAATCATTCCAAAAAAATCCCAAACCACCACTTCTACCAGAGCTACTAACAGCAAAACTTTTATTGAAACCTAAAGTACTGGATAAATTCTCAACACGTGAGCCTTCTATCTGTGTTTCTAAGATACAAAGAATAGAAGGGGCATATTGCCTCGTCATATCACGAAGCTCTTTCACTGTCGCGGGCTTGCCAGCCCCGCGACAGTTCCAGCAGAGGAGACTCATTGCGCTAGGCGCGACCCCTCTAGGGAGCCCGCCAAACGCGCATCAAAAGGTGTGTTGTTGGTGTTGTTCTTCCCACTGATCCTATCACTAGCCTTAGGTGTGTGCTTGTTTCTCTTCGGCTCTTGTTTCGAAGAAGGGCTCAAAGGATCCCCTGGGTTTGATGTGCTCGTCCCATTCTCCAACATCAGGATGGTTTTGGCTACACCAGACCCAGCCACCTCGTCCACATTAGATGCTACCCTCTTCCTGTTCAGCCCGGCTTCACCCATGTCAGCATCTTCCTCCTCGACTGCTTTGCTGTTATCCTCACCCTGGTCATCAAAATGCTCTTCCCTTCCACGACCGCCATTACGCCCACCTCTGCGTCCTCCTCGTCGACCCCGGCCACCCTCGGGACCTTGGCCAGTGCGCATCACCCATGAAGCTCGGAGGTTCTTGAAAATTAAAGCTGATGGTGGGTGGATTCTCGAACCGTGCTCCTTGAAGAGATGCCCCAACATACCGCAAACAGCACACCAATCCGGGAGCTTTTCATATTTAACTCTGTATATCTGTCATTTTCCATCTCTTATCATTGACACTGCATTTTTCAGGGGTTTCGTGACATTGATCCGTACCCACACTCGATGAAAATTGCCTGTAAAGTCTGGCGATTGGGGCTCGGCATAGAGAACTTCACCCACCTTCGCCGCTAGAGATGGCACCAGATGGGCATAAAGAGGCGGAATATCATGAACTTGTATCCAGATTTCAATGGAATCCAGTGGGACAGTCGATGGCTTTGCTAAACCGTCGTAGGGTTTAAGGATGACCGCATCACCCCTGAAGTGCCAAGGTCCTTCCTGAGTGACTCTCTCCCAATCCCCAGACACGAGAATTGGATCGTGTATAGGCTTTAGGCAGATGCTAGCCTCGCTATAAGCAGGAACTAGCATTCGCGCCCGATGGGCTGGTGTTATTAATGAAAAAACGGGCCTTCTATTGGTATTTGCGGTTCCTCCCAACAAGCCCGAAACACCAGCCCATCATTACTATATTTTGAGCGTAAACCAGCCCATTACTATTGGGCCGCGCCGACCCGACCGAACCCGTGACAACAGAGTCCAAGGCAGGCCGGGCGGCCCAGATCCAAACTTGGGGGAGGGGCAAATCGGGACAGAAAAGGAGTGACAAGTTCATCCACCTCGCGTCCGGCTCCAACTCGCAAGCAAAGCGGAGATCCCCTCTTCCGCTTCCGCCTCCGCCTCCCCCTCAGCCTCTCCAGAAAATAAACCCCCACCCAGCACCTCGAGTCGCCTCCGTACCGTACCCCCGCACCACTCGCCCCCCGAACCCTAGCCAGCCAGCCCGCCAGCGCCGTCGGCGAATCGAATCCGCGGGCGTCCATCCAGCCAGCTGCCATGTCGCCGCCCGAGAACCCCAACGGCGGGGCCGCCGCCGCCGCGCCCTCGGAGCCCGCGCCGCCCGCCAAGCCTTCTTCCTCCAAGGGGAAGAAGAAGGACGACAAGAAGGACGACGATCTGGTGAGCTTCCCCCCGCCGTCCCCCCTCCCCTCCGCCCGGTCTCTCCCGGCCGGCCGAGATCGGGGAGCGTCTCGCTTCGATCTGCGGCTTTCGCCCCGCCTGATGTGTTTTTTTGCTTTGGTGCGCGCAGTCGGAGGAGGACCTGGCGCTCAAGGAGCAGCTCGAGCTCTACGTGGTGCGCGCGCAGGACGTGGATCCCGGCGTGCAGAGGCTCGCCCTCGAGAGCATGAGGTACTACAATCTCTTCCCTTGCTGGGACCTCAAGATTCAGTTTTTGGTCCCCGAATTCTGTCCCGTGCCTAGGTCTGGTGGTGCGTCGGCTGCTTGCTCTAGGTTTAGATTTCCGATCTCTGCGCGAATTTGATGAGTGGCTGGCTCTAGTTCTGCCCTCTTATCTGACGAACCACTATGAACTGCTGTCACTCTAGTTTGTCTAAAAAGATTAGCCTTTGTGTGCCCTCGACTGAGATTTTGACCTTTACAGGCAGGAGATTCGTTCCTTTGGCTTGCCATAAGTTTAGATTTCTGCTCTCTCTCTGAATTCCTTGAATGTGTAGCTATAGTTTTGGTAACTTTTGTTCCATCTATCTGGCAAGGTCTCGTTGAGTGCTGCCACTGTAGTAGTTTGTGTAAAAAACAATGTTTTCTTGCTTTAATTCTGTTAGCTGCCACTGAGATTTTGACCCCTACCAGGCAGGAGATTCGCTCAGCTACAAGCTCGATGACGTCTGTCCCAAAGCCACTGAAATTCCTCCGCCCACACTATGGAACCCTCAAGTCCTACTATGAAACTATGCCAGAATCTGAGCTAAAGGTATACTTTACACTCACACCTTTGTTGTACGGTGATTTAAATACTGATCCTGGACAGTGCTGATATAACCACACAACTGTTTTGCAGAAGTACATGGCTGACATACTATCGGTGTTGGCCTTGACAATGTCTGCTGAAGGAGAAAGGGTATGTGCCTGCCATGTTCCTACTCTGCCACAATTCAGTTTAATACCTTTCAGTGGGAATTGAGGTTAGCTTGCTTAAGAGTTTGCCTTTTCATCGTTTCAGGAGAGCCTGAGGTATCGTTTGTTGGGCTCTGAAGGCGACATTGGTTCCTGGGGTCATGAATATGTGAGGTAAGAACAATACTACATAAATTTAGGCAGACATATATTGATACCCAGAAATACAAATGCTTACCAGTAAGAGGTTAAAGTTTGAATTAGGCAGACATATGATACTCAACATGGCCTATTCCTAGGACTGTTACGATGAGTTAGTTGTACCATGATAAGATAAAAAGTTCCTTATGGTGGACATATATTGATTATGCATCATTATCTATTCTACTTTGGTTGCTATATGTGTTCTGACTGCAAGGTTTATGTTATGTGATAGCTAATTTGTATATAGCTATCTGACCAAGTCTCCGATACCTTGTTGAATTCAGTTTATTATTGCTTTTATGGACATTGTGGGTTTTGTAATTTGTTATACTTACACAATTGTTGGATTCTACTGAAACCTTCTCGTGACAGGAATCTGGCTGGTGAAATTTCTCAAGAATTCCAAAAGCGCCAGGTTGGAACTCTCATCCTTGTATCATTACTACGTGGAACTCCTGCCTTGCTCTTTTTGTGCCTCCATTCTTCTATTTGCCTAATTGTGATAACCCTTTATGTTTTACTTAGGATGCTTAACTTCCTACCATATCTAGACATCGTTGATGTAATTTGATAAATATTATTACCCCTTTTACAATAAGTGATTTACCTCATTATTTTGGTGACTACTAGTCATGCTTGTAGGTTTTAATCAGTTTGCAGAACTACTGTAGTTAATTGCCATATCCTACTCGCTCTAGTTCTCTAAAAGCTGCTGTTGTGGACATCGGCAGTCGCTAGTATTCAGCTTTGAGTACTATGTGTTGTGATATATTCATAAAGCTAAACATAAGAAGACTTATGAAACATTCTATTGAAGACTAATTGACGATATGATTTTTGATTATCTAACTGAGATATTTTAAAGGATATTAGTAGTCAAAGTTTGAATTTTAGTAGTCAAAGTTTTGGATATTGTACTTTACTTATGCCCAAAACATCATCTTTTCAACAACTGGAGTGAGTAACTGGGTTGCCTTATTGTAATATCCAGTCTCGATCACATTTTATGTACTTGTCTTTTTTTAATGTTGCATGGTTGCAACCGTACTAAGTAGATGATCTCTGTTTTTTTTACTATTTCTTGTGTATATATATATTTCAAACCTCAAGTGTTAATTTTGTATTTCTGCAGGGTGATGACATGCCGATTGACGAGTTAATGGAACTAGTGCAGCAAATTGTCTCATTCCACATGAAGGTTTGTTCATTGAAAATTGTGAACATACACACTCCCTCCATTATAAAATAATTTTGTGGTGATGCATTGACGCCTTGTTTATTTTCTTGTCATTTTTTGTATAATAGCATAATGCTGAGCCTGAAGCTGTAGATCTTCTGATGGAGGTATTTTGACTTTCACAGTACATTAGCTGTAGCTATTCACCAATGGTTATGCTGATGCATGGTATTTCGTTGCAGGTTGAAGACCTTGATTTGCTAGTTGAGCATGTTGACTCAACAAACTACAAAAGAACTTGTTTGTACCTCACTAGTTCGTCTAGGTATGTGTACAACTCTACACATTAGGTTATACACTGCTATTTTTCTACTGTGTACATCTCTCAATGTATTTTCTGGAAAAAGTTCTCTTAAATAATAAATTTGAATTTTATTTGACTTGAATTAATGTTTAGCTCCATCTCAATTTCAAACTGCAGATTCCTCCCTTCTCCAGATGATACGCTGGCACTTGATATAGCATATACCATTTACATGAAGTTCGAAGATCTTGCAAGTGCATTGCGCATTGCTTTGCTTCTTGACAACAAGGTAAGCAGAAAATTATTAAAAGTTGTACTCCTCTGTTTAGTTATTACCTTTAAACTGACATGCATCTCAATGATTTGTAGTCCATACAGTATGTGAAGCAGGTCTACACAGCAACTGACGATCTTGTACTCAAGAAGCAATTCTCATACATCATTGCACGCCATGTATGTGCTTTCCCTCCCTTTCCCTCTTTCCACATCCCTGTGAATTTTGATTCCGTCTGTACCCTTAACCTTGGTTCGTTGTTTATGTCTAAATTTAAAGTAGCTTATCTTGCAAAATTTGACCGTGAGCTCTCCTCTTCTGAAGGGTTTGGCCATGGAGATTGATGATGAGATAGCTGCAGATGAAAATGACAAGGAAATGTTACAAGAAATAGTTAATAACACCAAGCTGAGCGAGGGGTACCTCACTCTTGCTCGTGATATTGAAGTTATGGAGGCAAAATCTCCAGAAGATATTTATAAGGTGACCTATATTTCACCGATTTCATGTTTATGGTAGGCTTTTTAGTCCATTATAAAAGTATGCTTATACTTTCTAATCTTTAGGTCCATTTGATTGACGGACGTGGTGCCAGCTCCAGTCTTGATTCTGCAAGACAGAATTTGGCTGCAACATTTGTTAATGCATTCGTTAATGCTGGATTTGGCCAGGTTAGTTTTTGTGGAGAAAGTGTTATTTGTGGTCCATATGAGGCAAGAGTGAATATTAAGTTTGTTCCTTTGTGCAGGATAAGCTGATGACTGCTCCATCTGATTCTTCCAGTAGTGGGTCTTCTGGAAATTGGTTATTTAAGAATAAGGAACATGGAAAAGCCAGTGCAGCAGCTAGCCTGGTACAATCACATCATTAGTTATATTCCTAACAACAAGGTTTCTTTACGTTATAACTAGCCACTAAATGAAATTATTGCTTGCAGGGAATGATTCTCCTGTGGGATACTGATTCTGGGCTTGCCCAGCTCGACAAGTACTTGCATAGTACTGATACTCATGTTGTTGCTGGAGCTTTGCTAGGTATTGGAGTTGTCACATGCGGTGTGAAGAATGATTGTGACCCTGTATGTATTCCAAGTTATTAGCTGCTTCCTCTCCCCCTCTGATATTATGCAAGTTCTGTCTTTAATAAGAATTTGTTTCCAGGCACTTGCTATCCTCATGGAGTATGTTAACAAGGATGACTCAAACATACGGATTGGTGCAATCTTGGGTCTTGGTATCGCATATGCTGGTTCTCAAAAGGACGAGGTGGAAATCGGTGCTTGCTATTGTCTGTTGTTACCTTATCATCAGTTATGTATTTCGTACTAACATGTTTTCCTGTATTCCAGCTAAGAGTGCAACTATCTGCTATACTGGGAGACCCCCAAGCAACACTCGAGGTCTTGGTCTTCACTGCTGTTGCTTTGGGATTGGTGTTTGTTGGTTCATGCAATGAAGAGATTGCACAATCCATCATATTTTTCTTGATGGAGCGTAGTGAGGCCGAGCTGGCAGAGCCAATTATACGCCTTCTTCCTGTTGCGCTTGGCCTTCTATATCTTGGAAAGCAGGTAAATACTCAACATTTACAGTTTCATTCAGTTTGTCATGCACGAAAAAAATATTATGTGTTTAGTGGATATATCTATTTAGAATGCTATTTGTTTTAAGGATTCGCCTACTCTTTTGTGAATGGCATCTCTGGGATCCAACTAGAAAGCTGATTGCAATTGTTTCATACTATGTTGTTGCTATTGATTCTAAATTCAGCTTATGCACACATCTTCATCATAATTCAAGGCAATGTAAATACATCAGATAACTTATTAATAGCGAGCTATTTCAGGAAAGTGTTGAGGCTACTGCGGAGGTTTCTAAAACATTTGATGAGAAGATCAGGAAATATTGTGACGTAACACTGATGTCCCTTGCATATGCTGGAACAGGAAATGTGCTCAAGGTACTTAACCTTCAATCCCTATTTTAACATGTTTGCTGACTTGTAGCGGCTTCAAACTGTGTTCTAATGGCTCCAACGTTTTCCCAATTCTTAATGCAGGTTCAGAAACTTCTTGGTATTTGCTCACAACATCTTGAGAAAGGTGAAACACACCAAGGCCCAGCTGTCCTTGGAATTGCTCTTATTGCCATGTCTGAAGAATTAGGAGCTGAAATGGCTGTACGATCACTTGAACGTCTGTTACAGTATGGCGAGCAGAATATTAGACGAGCAGTACCCCTTGCTCTTGGTATCCTCTGTATTTCGAACCCCAAGGTAATAAGTTACTGGAAATCTTTGTTGCTATAAAAGCCAATTGTTAATTTTGCCCAGTACATACTGGGACATTCTCCATGTTATGAATTAAATGCTTGTTCAGTGGTTCATTTTCAGTGTTATGTTGTTTATATTTTGGACAATTCTAATATCTTTATATTTCAGGTAAATGTAATGGACACACTGAGCAGATTGAGTCATGATGCAGATGCTGATGTTTCAATGGTATGTACTTCTTAGCCTAGCAGTTACTTTCTAAAATCCATGCTTCCATCTTATAACTTGTTTACCTTGGTCTAGGCTGCGATAATCTCACTGGGATTGATTGGTGCTGGTACAAACAATGCCAGAATAGCTGGTATGCTTCGTAATCTTTCGAGTTATTACTACAAAGAGGCTGCTCATCTATTCTGTGTAAGTACATATCCGGTGCTCCTTCAGCATCCTTTTTCCTATGGTGGTTTCCTGTTTGTATTGGAGTTGCAGACTTGCATATGCTGATCAGTTTTATATGTACAGGTAAGAATTGCTCAAGGGCTTGTTCACCTTGGGAAGGGTTTGCTGACACTTTCTCCATACCATTCCGACCGGTTTCTTCTTTCCCCGTAAGTAACTATCTTCAAGCACTGAATTTGCCCTTCAATATTGTTGGATTCATCTGACAATTCCTTTGTTTTCTTAGGATGGCACTTGGAGGGATTGTCACTGTTCTGCACGCATGCCTTGATATGAAATCCACCATTCTAGGGAAATATCACTACATTCTTTACATTATTGTATTGGCAATGCAGGTATGTATATAACTCATCTGCCAATTTTTATAACCAGACCAAACAGCCAGTTGATGATATAAAGATTATAAACTCTTCTTTCCTTATTACAGCCAAGGATGCTTTTGACGGTGGATGAGGATCTGAAGCCTCTTCCTGTTCCAGTGCGGGTTGGGCAAGCAGTTGATGTGGTCGGGCAGGCAGGAAGACCTAAGACGATCACCGGCTTTCAGACGCATACCACTCCTGTCTTGCTCGCAGCCGGGGAGCGAGCGGAATTGGCGACTGACAAGTAAGTTCAACTAGGACTCCATGTGTTCTTTATCGTCTGAGTATGTTCCTCTCCATGGCAGCTAACCACTGTTGCCTTGTGTCGTGCAGGTACATCCCCCTGACCTCGACGTTGGAGGGCTTTGTAATTCTGAAGAAGAACCCGGAATACCACGAGGAGTGAGGGAAACCCCCTAGGATTTGATCTGATGCAAGTTTTTGGAGTCCACCAGCTTGGCAGACTCGGAGTTAAAGGTTGTCGTCACCGAGGATCCTTTGATATGCCCTCACACAAGGCACTTGCTGGTGTTTCATCCAAAAACTTTTTATTCCGTCCACCAGAGCTGTAACTAACTGCAAGCTTGTTTGGTTGCCCGAATGGACCGGCATGCCACTTTGTACCCACACTGGTGGACATGTAGGAGTTGAACTGGTGGTGTCTTTTGACCTTAAGCTTATTTGTATATGTATCAAGTGTGTACTGAAAGTTACATCTTTAGAACTGATACGGCGTTGTCATTCATTAGCACAGTATGTTTAGCCTTTTTTGTGGACCTGCGGCCGTCTACTTATTTTTTGTGGAGTACCATGTTATGTCAGCAGTTAATGACTTGCTGTGCTGTGTTGAAAGTGTTGCTGCTATTTTTTACGATGTGTTTATGCTGATACGATTACAGTTTCAACTAAATTGCAACCTGGCCTGGCCGAACGCAATTGCAACCTGTGAAGAACTCTTATTTCATACGTAAAACTAAATTAGTGTCTTGCCAAACCTTTGCCCATGCCGAAAAAGAAGCGGTTATTCATCAGAACTTGTAAGCGGAAAAAATGGGAATTTGGAGGGATTTTTGTAGGGTCCCCAACTCAACCTCAACCAAACAAAGCAATGTTCGTTGTAAATTTATTTTCCAATTAAATCGTCTTGTTTTGCCGCAAAATCATTTAAAAGTGTGGCAGTACCCAACGTTTTAAGTGCATATAGGAGAAGCTTTGCAAACCAATGAGCACAAAGCATGTGGAGGTAAACAAGAAACCACTAATTTCTGCGTGTGATTTTTGTTGCTATTTCTATTATATTTCACAGTTCAGCTGGAGGACATGTATAAGAAAATAAGAGGGGGTGGTGTTAATTTATGGTTCTTTGATGCGGCCATGCGGGAATGGGAAAAGTCGAAGAAGAGGGAATGTGCGCGGAAACTTGAAATGGTGCCCGAGCGTGGAACTACCTATAGGTACTAGTCGAAAAAACTGCGTAATATCAGTTGATTTTTTTTTGGAATAATAACAATACATTGGTATCGGTAAATTCAAAACAATTGTATATCAATGCTTAATGACCGCGAAGATGGTTTCTTGTATAAGAGACGATCTGATCATCTCTTCTCATTAATTATGTGCTACGTAGACAAAGTTCTAATATGGCATATGCTAAGAGACGGCGGCAAAAATCTGTAAATGAGAACTACTTTAAATACAACACTTAAAATACAATACATCAAGATGGCTGCCTTCAACAATCTGTAATCTCCTAGGAGAGCATGTTAAGAGACAATGCATTGGGACATTTGTGTTGGCGATCTTCCCCTATTGATAATAATATTGTATAGTAGGTTATAGTCGAAGAAAAAGAGACCACACAATCATGTCCATTACTACTTGAGATTGGGGTGGGCCCACCAGACGATCGAGAATTTTATTTGAGATCTACCATTTCCATAATTATTTCACAGGACCAAAGGCCCCACACATCATACACAATGTACTGCCACCATCAAGCACATGTCGTACACAAAAATATCATGGGACCGGTTCTCATTTGCAACTTTGTTCCTATACACCGTCGGAGGGGAAATTCATCGCCTTCTTCATCAATATCGATCATCGCTGCTCCAGTATGAGTTGTGAGTAGACCACCCCCCGGGCTATGGATACATGGGAGTAGCCAATATGTAATGGCCACTTGATTCGACTATCATGATTGTGGTCCATATGATGAGTACTTTGCGACGATGTTCATCATGTGATGAATTATTCCTTTATGTTTAGATCGCGTGAAGCTTATGTTTGGTTTATAGGTGCATATTTCTCTTTGATTATTTATCTTGTCTTGGTCAGTTTAGATGTGTAATCGGTAGAGGGAGCGGTGTGCATTGGTTGTGTGTAACCTTGCAAGTGTTATTGACGATGAGGACAATGGTATACTAAACTTGTTTGTCCCGGGATGAGCCAGAGGCTTAGTGGAATATTATTCAAGTGTATGTCATCTTGCTCAAAGCAATTATATGTCATTATTACTTATACCCGAATGATCTAGAGGTCAACAACACATCTTACATATATGTATGGAGGCTCTCGATCTATGGATTTATGGACACACTACCTATATAATATCAACAACACATCTTACATAATTTGCATAAGCACGGAATATTTCATCTTTCACATGTCTATGTTATTACTACACTTTATCTCATGGAGAATTACTATTGGTGAAACTATGAACCTTGGTCTAGTTTTTATTATAAGAAAACACCTCTAGCAACTTTCACTTTTATTTCCGGTTATTGTTTATTCCAAAAATTCAAATTTACCTGTTAAATTATCTTTTAGTATCTTGTACAATTGCAAAGCGTGTAAGGTTGACACCCTTGCTAGAGTTGTTGGTGGCACAAGTGAAGTTTTACTAGCTTATCATTGGTGATATCCTCTACGAATTTATACCTTGGTTCTCAACCGAAGAAACTTGCTACTTGCTACAAACTCCTGCACCTGAGGGCTCAACTACCTTACATCCTAGTAGACCTAGTGTAAGCATCAACCTCCAATGCCACAGGGGAGGATAGTGAGTGTGCTTGAGAGAGAGAACACGCGAGAGGGTGGAATTTGGTGAGAAGGTGGCATCGAGACTGATAAACGATCGATCATCAAGACGAGTTTTGATTTTTGCTTGCATTCTGATCTTTCACGCACTTCACTTTTAGCAGTAGTAACCCCTCACCCATGGTCACGATGTATGTGAAGTAGAGGGTTTAAACCTTGCGGTTCAACACGAGAGAACCAACCTAGACGACGACAACTCAATTAAGCGCAACATAGGAATTTTTAGACACCAATCTTCAGAACTTGATATGAGTGTCTACAGTAAGAAACACACTGTGTTCATTATAAATAACAAAACCTACAACTAATATACTTGTGGGTCCCATCCGATGTCCTTGATAGCATGACACGTATATGTACACCTTGCCATGCACGTTCCTTGCACGGTAGAAACAGAAATAGAAATCCGATTGTGATCTCCTGCCTTTTAATCTGGCGTATTATTCTTGTATCTGTGTAGCAGCCATGGACGGTTTATACCCAACATCTAGCTTTCTTAATATTTTCCAAATGATAACCAACCTCTGATTGAGATGGTTAGGTGGACAGTGATATCCCCAACCCATCAGGGTTCAAATCCTGATGCTCGCATTTATCCTGGATTTATTTCAGGAATTCCGGCGATACGCTTTCAGTGGGAGGAGACGTTTCCGTCGACTACGAGGCGCCTATGGTGACTTCGTAAAATCTCAAGATGATATGCCGGCTCAGTCTCTCGGAGGTGCTCATAGGGGTAGGGTGCACGTGTATATAAGCTCTTATGTCTGTACTGATGCTCAAAAAAAAATGATAAGTGCCATACGTGCAACACGAAGCACTCCGGTCCTGACGTTTTTTACAGCTAAAGTTGCCACCCGAAAAGAAAAAACAAACCTAAAAAATAAAACTGAAACTTGCCATCCGAAAAGAAGTTGTCATGCTTGACAACTAAAGCTGCCATTCTTGTGTAACTAAAGTTGCCATAAAAACTGTTTGGAGTTTACATATATTCGTGCCACATGTGTGACATTTATTAGGGTCCTAATATTTTCTTGTCAAACAGACTGATATGGACATTATTAGTATGGTACGTTACATGCATCGTCACTAGTATTTTTTAACCATGCGTGCATACGCTCATAGCCATTATTGGCTTCTCTGAATTAGTTTGCTATGAATTTTTCTTTAACCTGAACAGACTTCATCTCATGTACTGTAGTTGCATGGTAGCAACAAATGCCTCAACGTTTTTATTATCAATTTTTGTCGTGGCCGTATCAGAGGCTCGCCACACAGTGTTGGGGAGATGCGGGTTGTTGGAGTAATGGGGGCTACCCCCTAGTGCCATATCACTAACTTAGGCCTCTTTTGGTTCATAGGATAGGATTATCATAGAAATAGAAATTTTGTAGGAAATGAGATAACATGTATCTCAAATCCTATGAGTAGGAGTAGGAAACAAGATGTCATTTGGTTGACACCAAAGAAATTTTTCCATTGAGTCTAAGCTCTTTTTTATTTTCCTATGAAATGTGGAGGATAGGAACCAATCCTATGTAGAAATAGGAATCCATTCCTATGAATCAAAGGACTCTAAAGGAAAAAAATTCTATAAGAATCCTATCCTCTAGAATTCCTATGAAATTCCTCTAAACCAAAGGAGGCCTAAGGTGTTGTTCTACCATGGGTAATGTGATCCACCATTCTATCTATTTTGCTGGTGTTGTGTTATAATGTATTTTTGGTACAAATATGCAACTACTTCAAGTTTTAGTTAGTGAAATTAACCATATGTCCGCGTTTCATGGTTGTGCATACTTTTCATAATGGATTGTTTTCCTTCTTATTGCAATTGTACACAACCTTGCTATATTTTCACGTCTTACTATAATTCATTCGTGGACAGGGGGGACTAGTCCGTGGATATGGATGCGGGAGGCAGCCATCCAATCGTAGCCGCATACATCCGGCCAACAATTCAAACCAACCGGGTGAAATTCGATCAAACCGGACGGATTTCATTCAAGTTTGGATATAATTTACATAAAAAGGTTCATATTTCGACCGTTTAACTAAAAACAACCTAAGCCCTTTACTGGACGACCACCACATACGCGTGGCCGCCCTGCCCTGCCGCACCACCGTCTCTGTCGGTGCCATCGTCCCTCCAGCGGCGGTACGACGCCGGAGGGCCGTGACAACCTTGTCTAGAGGCTGCCTGCCGCTCGCGGAGGAGCCGCTCCACCTCTTGCCACGTCGTGTGGAATGTCGCCGCGGCCATTGCCGACGTGGCCTTCTGAGCACTGATGGTTGCCTTGCCGCGGCCATTGCCGACGTGGCCTTCGGAGCCCTGATGGTTGCCTTGCCGCAGCCGGCTTTGGTGGAGCAGTCGCTAAGCGACCATTCCTCGTCGTCAAGGCGGCGGCGACGCCTGGCGACCGTCTCTGCGACGGTCAAGGAGTGGTCGAGTGCCGACACGGCAGCGAGGTCTGGGTCGTTGAGGACCCAGTCAGGCGCCACGTCGCTCTTGGCAAACGTGGAGCGACGACTGGCTTTGCGGCGACGACAACGGCGCGTCGATGCGGCCGTAGAGGCTGCACCGCGGGAACCCGAGCTTGTCCTTGACGTGACGTTTGATCTGGAGGACACGGTGGTGCGGGGGCGAGGCCGGCTCCTCCTTGATGTGGCGTGCGATCTGGATGCCGCGGTTGTGCCAGGGCGAGGCCGACTCCTCCTTCACCGGCAGGAGTGTGGATGCCTGCTCGGTCTTGACGCGGTGGCGCGGCGGGGAGGCCAGCTCCTCCTTCACACATGTGGGCGATGGCGGCGACGACCCCATGCCACGGAGCGACCGCTCCATCATTAACTCGATCTAACGGACAAAATCTTCGTCAGTCAGAGCGGTCTCCTTGAGGAGTTGGGGCGGTTGCTGCGGTGGCTCCTGCGGCGGCGGCGTTGGTGCCTGCTCCTTCTCGTCACCGGTCGTCGTGGACGCTGACAGGCCCGGAGAGTGTCTGCTGTGGCGCCAAGAACCGCCGCCGGGGGAGCTTCCGCCTACTTCGCCTGCCAGCGTGGAGCACCACGACTTCAGCATTGTCGCAGCTTGGGTCGAAGAGGGGGGGGGGCTCGGGCATGGAGAAGGGGGAGGGGAGGGGGGCGGTGCTATGGGAGGGGGTGGTGCATCTTTGTGCAACTCGACGCACGGCTGAAATAGTCGTGGCGAGGAGCAGACGAAGGGCCGGTCAGCAACTTCAATGCAGGGCAACGGCCGGAGTTGGTTCCTCGGGAATCTATGTTCGCATTGAATGCGGTGCGGTAAGCGGCGCGTGCATCGGAAGAAAAGCGCGAGAGGGACGGGTGACGGGTTTTTGGTGGGACAAGGCGGTCAAAAGCGGGCTTGTGATCGGTCTGGACTCTCCTGTGAATCTCTCACGTTTATCTCCGGTTTGCGGGAGAAATTAAGTCCGAACCGCTCCGCGGATCGACACAAGTCAGCATTGGATGACTTCTACAATCCGAACAATGCGGTCCAAATGGTTGCGGGAGGTTTACGGGTCCATCTTGGATTCCTCACCGAACCCAACCAACACAATTGAAATCGATCGCTGATTTGCTGTAGGTGTAGCTCGCCGTGACACGCTTAGACCTTGTTGGGTTATACTGTACAACTTCTCTTGACAGGCTGGAAGTAGGGAAAACGTTGGGCGCTCGATGGCGACGCGTTCGGAATGGCCAGCATCAGAACCAGCCCTTGTGTACTGGATTGCTCATCGTTGGATGTGACCACACGCATTGGCCGGATACTCGTTCTTGCTTCCCATCGAGGGAGAACTATGGCGTGTTTGGTTTCAGTTTGGAACAGTAGCTGCATTGCATACAGACCTTAATCCAGTCTGACTCTAAAAAACAATTTTATATGCGACATCTATGAGTTATTTGGTTGCCTGCATATGGACTTCCTGCATTAGGAGATTAATTTTGGCATGTTGTTTGGTTGCCTGCATTGTCTCGGCGCATGCAACTACACGTTGTTTGGTTGCCCGCATGGGATATGATTAAGTGTTAGCACTTGCACTTAGCACACAGGGCTAAGAGCTAGCAGAGGAAGGAGGAGAAGAAATGCAGTGTGCTCGGACCATGGCGACTGCGGTGGATAGTGGCCGTGGCGCCGTGTCCGACATGACGAGCATGGAGTTGTGGACGAGCGACCCCGCCGGCGGCATGACGAGCGACACCGTCGGTGAACTAGTTGTGGTGCTCGCGCAAAGACAATGGACAGAGAAGGAGAATGCAGTGCTCGCGCCATGGTATCTTCAGTGCAGTGGACGAGAGAGGAGACCGAGGTGATCGACGCCGGAAACGACTCCAGTGTAGTAGGACGAGAGAGAGGAGGCGAAGATGATCGACCCCGTCGGCGGCGTGGCGAACTGCAGTGTGCACGAAGGTAGAGGACACAAGAAAGCAGTGTGCGCGCCATTGCAGTGTCAGTGCAGTAGGAGGATGACAGAGAGTAGGCCGAGATGAGCGACGCCGGAAACGACTCTAGTGTAGTAGCACGCGGGCAAGGAGATCAAGGGGAAGGGCTTCGGTGTCGAGAGGGACGAATAGGGGGGTTCGGAGTAGAGGACAGAGGAGCTCGACATGGCGGCGTCAGTGCATTAGACTGCTGTTGAAAAAAAGATGAAGCTACGATCGTCGAAACCAAAAACTTACAACACGAATGTTGTGAGAGACTGCGAGATTAGGCTGTTGGTCAAAGAAAATTTCAAATGATCGTAGTTTCAAATCTCGCAGTCCCTCACAACATTTTTAGTCTTTGCAGGTTCTGGTTAAGGATTGCAATTTTATCCATGGACATGGATATCCATGGATATCCGACCCGAATGGATAGGGTTTAGATATGCTTTTGTGCCCATGGGCGGCGCTCAAATCCGACCCGATTGCTCGCGGATAGGGCATAGATATAATCTTGTATCCATGGATATATCCAAACCCGACCCGACAGTATGCATTAATGGGCAAAAATCTGCTATCCCTACCCCATAGTCACATCTCCCATTGCAATTTTAAACTTTCTTATATAAATCATGCAAAATAAATTGCACAATCCCCATCGTAACTTTCATTAGTTGACATTCAATCCCCACTAACATACTCCAGCGCCCCTTTCTTTATTTTTATCTCCTCGTTAAATGACTCATTATTTCATCTTTTAGTAAAATACTAAATGATATTAGATTGTTAGTGGACGCTGATTTACCATAAGATGATGTTTACAATAAGTGAAGTCTAGCTTGCCACGAGGTGAAGAATGGAAGATCCTATGTTAACATTGTCTTATGTCATATTTGTATATATTGAGAGGACTCAATTGATATCCATTGGGTTTGGATATGGACACAATTTTTCACTTGTGGACTTTTTCATGGACGGGTAAAGACTGTCTTCATGGATATGGATATGGATTTGATATTATTCAACCCAATCCAAACCTGACCCATTGCCATCCTTAGTTCTGGTTGCACAAGGTTGGTCCACACCCGGTTGGTCCTGTTGCCAGACCTGGACGCTCGCTCAGCATGCACATCTGAATGATAAATGTGCAGTGCTTCGAGGAAGTTCCAAACCAGATGTTTCGAATTAGTTAAATTTAAACTAGTCTGAAATATATCCATGATTGGTCTCGTTCTAAAGATCTTATCTCTAGAATTCAAATATATAAAAAAATCATAAGAGAAAATTTGGTTTTGAAGATATGAACCATCCACATTATTTTTTTGAAAAACTTTAATTTATTCAACTTCAATCATGGCATTACAACGAACACCAGAAATAAATATAGACCATCTAGCAACGACTACAAACACTGAAGCAAGCTGAAGGCGCGCCGCCATCATCGCCCGTTCATCGCCGGACTCGGGCACAACTTGTTGTACTAGACAGTTGGGAAGTCGTCGTGCTAAGGCCCCATAGGACCAGCACCCCAGAACAACAACCGTCGCCGATGAAGAATAACGTAGGTCGGAAGGATCCAAACTGACGACACACGAACGTAGACGAACAACGACAAGATCCAAGCAAATCCATCAAAGATAGATCTTCCGGAGACACACCTTCACATGCTCACCAACGATACTAGACGCACCGTTGGAACGAGGGTTAGGCAAGGAGACCTTTATTTCATCTTTAGGAAGACGCCGCCTTCTCGCCTTCTTGAACAGGACACAAACCCTAACAAGATTAAAAAAAGAGACTAAAAACAAAGCCCTTCCGCCGGCCTTTACCAGGATCCACCGCGCCTCCATGGCTCTAGGGCCACTAGAGACGAGGCAGACCTGCGCCGACGTTGGCGAGAGGAACAAACCCTAACTTTTTTTCTTGGAGGAGAACGAGGCGGCTGCTGGTGAACCATCCAAATTATAACTGTGTATACGGGTGAGTGGCCAGAGATGCATTTTTTTAGCTAACTACTTTTTGTACCCCATCAATGGTGTAACACCAAATCTGGTGAACTGTGTGAGTGAACAGGCTCACTACTTTTCGCAATCGCTTTTACCCCATCAATGGTCCATTACTTCGGGTGCATGGGCCCTCTTAGTACCAAGTAATATAGCAACCATAGGAGAACTTAGGGCATCTCCAGCCGCGCCCCTAACAGGTCCTTCCCAGGTGATTTTGCCGCGCCGGCGTAAAAAAACCGGCCCAGTCACGCCCCCAGAAGCCCGTTTTTCGCCGGCTCGGGTCAAAACTGGTGTCGGCGGACCCAGGCCGAACCCGACGCCCTGGGGGCGCTTAGGGAGCCGGCACAAGCGAAAAAGGCGCGTGGGCCCGCCCTGGCGGCGACCCGAGGGCCTTTTCCCGCCGCTTCTTGACGCTTTTCCCTCGCATCTCTTCCGCTCGCTCGCCTTCCTCCCGCCATTCCCACTCTTTCTTCCGCCAAACCCCCTCCAGCTCGCCTTCCAGTCACCGCCATGCCGCCGAAGAAGTATGCCATGCCGCGCGCGGCGGCAACCACGACTGGCACCGTGGCCCAGCCGAAGCAGAGGAAGCCGAGGGCGCCGCCATCGAAGCCACCGGGCATGTCGAACGCCGAGTGGAGGGTGGAAGTTCAGCGACGCGACGCAGTCACCACCGACCGGCGGAACATGGCCATTGCCAAGAAGGCCTGCGACAACGCGGCGCGTGCGGCGGCGTCTTCCTCATCGGTCGACCACGCGGGGATGATGAATCCACCCGTCGTCAGCCACGCCCAGTACGCGCCCTGGGGACAGCAAGGCGTCGGATCTTCATGGGGATCGTCGTCGCCCGGCTACGCCGACGGCGACGCGCACGGGGGGTTCAACCCAAACGTGACCTTCCCCCATGGCCACCCCGCGACGCGCACACCCTCGCCCGCCTTCGTCGGCGTGCAGTACCCTCCATACAACTACTCGCCGCCCGCCGCCTACGCGTCCACACCGACGCCCCATCTCCGCCATGGACCGCTGCCCTTCTCGCACCTCGGCGACACGGATGACACAGGAGCCGACATGGATGACATCATCGCGACAGGATCGACCGCGGCCGCCACGTCTCCCGGGTTCGCCACCCAGGACGAGGTAGTGGATCTCAACGGCGACATGGAGGCCGAGCTCGGCTACGTCTACAGCGAGGACGCGCACGAAGCGTAGGAACCCGAGGAGGAGGAGGAGGAGGACGAGGAGGAGGAGGAGGAGGAGGAGCCGGCTCCTGTTCCGACGAAGGGGCGCCAGAAGAAGAAGAAGCGGGCGGCTAGGTCAGGCGAACCGCGCATCAAGTGGACGTCCAAGGAGGAGGAATGCCTCGCCGAAACATGGAAAGTCGTCTGCCTCGACCCGACCACCGGCGCGAACCAGAGCTTGGAGACGTACTGGGACCGCATCAAGGCCCTCGTCGACCCGTACTTCAAAGACGTCTACATGCAGCACGGCTCCAAGGCGATGGCGAACCATTGGGGGCGTATCCAGTTGGCGTGCAACAAATGGCATGGAATCGTCGAGGAGGTCGCGGCTCGCCCGGAGAGCGGCGCCAGCGTTGAGGATCAGGTACGCACGCCGTTCGCCCGCATCTCTTCGTCGTCAACGCCCGCCGCCCGCCAACTGTTTGTTCCTCCGCGCAGCTGCTGCGTATGTTCACCATGTATCGGCGCAACAACCAAGACGCCGACTTCAAGCACCTCCACGTCTACAAGAGCATTGACAAGTGCGAGAAGTGGGCGGAAGTCCGACGTACCCTCGACAAGGCCAAGGAGACATACAAGCCAGACGCGACGACTCCGGGCGCGTCAGAGGGGCGGCCGGACGGCCACAAATTGGCAAAGAAGGGGAAAAACGCCAACACGGCAACCGCGCGAGTGCAGGAGTCCATCGAGCATTGCCTCGCCGACGCCCAGGCCCGGGCCGTCCTACGTGAAGAGAAGACCGAGGCGCGGTGGTCCTCGCTGATGAAGAACAACGCCATCAAGCTCGACCTGCTCCGGACGAACATCGCCACGAAGAAGAGGAACACCGACATGACTTTTCTGATGGGTGGGGCGGACATGCTCCAGAGCAACGACGAGCAGCTCAGGGCGTGGTACATGGCGGAGCGCGGCCTCATCCTGAACCAGATGCAGACGACAACGCCGACGACGCAAGCTCCCGCGCCCGCGACCACACGGACGCCAAGCCCGAACGACGCCTCTACATCGCCGCCCAGCAGTGCCGAAGCCGCGCCGACACAGCCCAGCACCGAAGCAGCTCCGACACCATCGAGCCCGCGCACGCCGACTCCGCCAACGCCTCGAGCCGACCCCGCCGAGTGAATCATTGCGCACGCGAACTTGCGGTGTGCGGCGCTCTGTTTTTTGTAACGCCAGACTACGTCCGATCGCCGGATTTGTGGCGTCTTTTGAGAGCGGGAACGACCAAGTTTAAATTTCCCGCATCCTGGGGCCGGCGCTTGGGAGCGTTACTGGGAGCTAGGTCGCCCCCATGGGCCGAACTAGCGCCGGCACGCCCCCAGGCCGCTCTATTTAGGCGCCCTGGGGGGGCGAACGGCTGGAGATGCCCTTACTGCATTGGGTTTGGGTGGCGGTGGAAGTCACCTTGAGTGGCCCAACACTAGGCTTTCCTTGATGATTTTTAATCTTCATTTTTAGAATGGTGGTTTATGGGTTTTCTTTGGGCAAAAAAAGGGTTAAACCATGAGTTAATTATCTCCTTGGATTCTTTTGTACTGAATCCTTTGATAGTTTGCTTACTCTTGTGTTAATGCCTAGCACAAGCATGGGCGAACCCACCATAATACATTGATATTTACATGAATACCCTTTTTTGGTGAAAAATAAATGTGTGTACATCGGTTTAACATTAAATAATAAATGAATTACTAAGTCTTGTAAAGGAAAGACATAGTATATTCGGTAGGAGCATAAGGGGGGATGTATTAGATTCAATTTGTTTTTACATTTCTTTCTTTTATTTAGTTTGTGAGTCTCTTTTGTTTACATGCTAAAAACCACGTCTCCGTGCGAAAGGTGTTTCTCAATAAGGCAAAAATAGACATTTCGTTGCAAAAACATTTAGATGTACTGTTTTTTTAATGGAGTCTAAATTATGAACTTGCATTTGTGCGAACCTATAAATATGGTATACATAGATTTTGATAAATAAAGGCTTTTTTGTTGTGAGTTATAGTGAACATGAGGGATTTTCCTTCTCAACCAACCATGCATCGTATGCAAACTTAAAGCCAAAGGTTTTGTTTGCTGGATGAGAGGTGTTGGATTCCTCAAGGTTGTGAAGGCTCCATCTAGTAATCTTTAATATGCATTGGAATTGGTTTATGCCTAGACCATAAAGTTAGAATGCAAGTATGATCTAAAACCAATTAAATGAAAGCTAATTTACATAAAATATTTAGAAGATAATGCATCAAGTTAGTTGTCTCTAAAGATATCCCATTTCTTAGGAGAGCATGCTAAGTGACAATGCATCGAGAGTTACCTAACATGCAACATATGTGTTGTCAATGTGTCCTTATTGATTTTTTTATAACTATCCCTATTGAATATTGGTAACAAGTGTATAGTAAAGTCGGCTTATAACTTGGCGTTTGAGGAAGTACATCGTGCTGCTGAAACTTCTTCCAGCTCGGTGCCGTCAGGTCAAAGGAAATGTTGGAGCTTCATTTGGAAGAGCTGGTGAAAGTGCGTTATATCGACCAGAGGAGGAGTGAATAGGCGATTTTTATGAAAGTCTTCAAAACGTGGAAGTTATGAAGGCAAACGATAGAAATAAACCTATTACCATGCAGCGGAACATAGAATACACTAGGCAAACCATAGTCAAGTATTCAATGGAGTGAAAGCACAATGACTAATAGCAGCAATGTAGTAAGGATCAGGTAGGAGGATATTATGAAGCCAAACAGAACACGCAGTCACTCAGTGAAGACAAAAGATAGTGCAATCATACAATGACTTCACAAGGACCAACAGTAAGTAAAGGGAAGGGAAGGATGAAACCAGTGACTCGTTGAAGACAATGATTTGTTGGACCAGTTCCAGTTGCTGTGACAACTGTACGTCTGGTTAGGGCGGCTAGGTATTTAAACCCGAGGACACACAGTCCCGGACACCCAGTCCTCACCGTATTCCCCTTGAGCTAAGGTCACACAGACCTCGCCCAATCACTCTGGTAAGTCTTCAAGGTAGACTCCCAAACCTTCACAGACTTCGTTCACCGGCAATCCACAATGTCTCTTGGATGCTCAGAACGCGACGCCTAACCGGCTGGAGGATTCATAGTCCTTAAGTGTAATAAGTCTTTAGATCACACAGACAAGAAGACTTAAGTGATGCCTAACACTCTTTGGCTCTGGGTGGTTAGGGCGTTATCCTGGCAAGGAATTCTCTCTCAAAGGCTTCGAGGTGGGTTGCTCTCAAATGACAAAAGCCGTACTCTAACTCTGAGCAGCCAACCGTTTATGGTTGTAGGGGGTGGGCTATTTATAGCCACTAGGCAACCCGACCTGATTTGTCCGAAATGACCCTGGGCCACTAAGGAACTGACACGTGTTCCAACGGTCAGATTTCAAACTCACGCGACAGCTTTACTTGGGCTACAAGCAAAGCTGACTTGTCCGACTCTGGACAAGTTTCGCTCTCATAGTCTTCACTCGAAGACATAGGTTTTGGTTAAGCATCACTTCAGTCATTCTGACTGGTTCACTTGGACCCCACTTAACAGTACGGTGGTTCCTATGACTCAACAAAGAAGAAACAGAACTACAAAAGATCTAAGTCTTTGAGCTCCATAGGCTTCATGCGATGTCTTCTCTTGTCATAGTCTTCAATGAGAATATCTTCATATACCACCTTTGACATCAATGTCTTCATACATTTTTAGGGGTCATCTCTGGTAGAAAAACCGAATCAATGAGGGACTTCTACCCGTGTTATCCTGCAATTCTCACAAACACATCAGTCCCTCAACTAGGTTTGTCGTCAATACTCCAAAACCAACCAGGGGTGGCACTAGATGCACTTACAATCTCCCCCTTTTTGGTGATTGATGACAAACTAGTTGAAGTTTTCAACGGGGAATATAATATGTGAAATTGTAAAGAATAAGGAATTGTCTTCATAAGTTGCAAGGGCTCCCCCTGAAGATGTGCATATAAGTAATTTGCTTTTGGAATGCAAATGTACATGGCATGTTGTGCTTGTGGAGATCCTCTTCAACTTATGATGACAATCCACTATGCATGTGAAGGTATGTGAAGATAATGACATGCATAATGGAAAATGGACGTCTGCAAAATGGATAATGACATGCGGAATTTATCATCGCATCACAAAGTAGCAAATAAGTAGCAGACGACCATCGAGTTTAAGTGTTACAACTCAAAGAACCAAATGTATCAAAACGAGAGTTGTAAACACGAAGCAAAATATAAAGCACCCGCCCATATGGACCCGCTTGAAGACTATCAAACTCATATGCTTCTCCCCCTTTTGTCAGGAAGGACCAAAAAGGTTTGAAGACATAGAGCATCTACTCGTTCCCATGAAGAGTAGGTGAAGCAGCAGGGTCGTCGGTGGTGTTCGGCGGTGCAGAAGAACTTGGAGCAGTGTCGAAGCATGCTGAAGGAGGTGGCGGTGAAGTGGCATTGTCTTCATCCTTGATCACTCTGGCATTCACAGTTGCAGCAGAGGAAGAGAACTCAGAGTCTTCGAGAGATGGAGTTCGTCGCAGCACGGCCCTTCGAGGAGGTGTGGAGTCAAACTTGAAGCGTTCAGAGAAGTCATCCTCTTGAAGATCATCTTCAGAGCACATCAGCGTCAGCCCTTTCCATGTGCGTCGAGAGGTTTCATGGGCAACAAAAGCATTCTTGGTGGCAAGATTGCGAATGCGGTTGACATCCACCAAGAGGCTTTGCATTTGGCGCTTCAGCCAGTCATGATGCCTATCCTGTTTCTGATGAAGAGCCACCAGAAGCTCTCGGTCATTAAGAACACGAGTGCGCTTCTTGGGTTGTTGGGCAGTTGTGCTGTCGGTGGCTTCAGTAAGGGCAGGATGTGGTGCACGTGTAGTTCTAGCCAAAGGATATACACGAGTGACTGCTTCAACTCCTTCAATGTTCTGAGAAAAACTTTGATGCTCCGCATTCTGAAGACTTAGAGGTTCCTTGGTAGGCTCAGGATAAATGGCTTTAATAGACATATCCACATCAGGCAGAAAGATCCGATGATTGCGAGCAGATGGCTGATATAAGATAGCGGAGTGGAGTTTGATCAGCCGCATTATCCATGGAGCGTAGAACTTCAAGCCAAAAAGATCAAAGCCTGATGCAGCAAGTTGGCGGATGAAGAAGTCCTGTGCATTGAAGAATATAGAAGACCAAGGTCTTCATTGCACTTTCCAGCTTGGCATGTGGAGAGTGTCCTTTGATGGGCCAGAGAGTTCGCCTTATGATGTGATAAATAGTCCTTGGCAGATACTCAAGGTCTTCAACAAAGAACTCTTTGGGATATGCAGCATCTTGGGGCAATGGCTTCATCATACTGAGCATCTGACTCATGTTGGGTTCAGACTTTTGAAAGATGCTTTCCACAGCTTCGCTGTGAATCTGACAGCCAGTTTCGTAGAGATCGCCAGGAGTGGGTAGACCAGTGAGCTCAATGATGTCAAAGGCTTTGGCTTTGTGATGAACGTTTCCTGTCATCCACTCCAGGACCCAAGTCTTCGGATCTCTGTTGTACCCGCGGATGTGAAGTGTGGCATAGAATTGGAGCAGCAACTCTTCATTCCAATGCTCTTGGTCGGTGACGAACGGCAGCAATCCAACCTCTTTGAAGCAATCAGAGCTTCTTCCAGGCAGGGCAGACCAGCTATTGCTTCAATGTCAAGACGCTTGTGTGGGAAGATGCGACCCTGATTGTATAGAATGCAGGAGTAATAGCTTCGCTGCGGATAGCTCCAGAACCGATCAAATGATATTCTTTCCCTTGAGTAGGGGTTCCTGGAGCTATTGAAGAAAGTGTTGTCTGCTCTGAAGCCATTGACATTAAAGGATCCAGGTGCTGATGCAGGACCTGGAAACCTGGGCAATCTTGGGATTGGCTTCTGTACCTGAGGCCTGTGCTCAACATGATAGTCGAACTGAGGACCAGCAGCAGGCGCAGGAACAGAAGCAGTGGGATCAGTGGCTTCGCTGACTTCTGGTGCTTGGGTTGGTGAAGGCTCCACATTAGCTTCAGCCATGACAGCGTCAGTGGCTTCATTGGTGTTGGTGGTGGCAGCCTCAAGATTCTCAACCTCCACTTGACGAGCTAGAGGGTCGGTCACAGTCACATTCTCCTCAAGAACAGCTTCTTGGTGGGACGGGGGAGTAGCAGCTTTTGGGGTTTCTTCTTCATCGGCTGATGCAGCCAGAATGTCTTCAGCAGCTGTAGCTTCAGACTCAGAGACTGGAGGCCTTGGTCCTTTGCGAAGCCTGCGTAACGCTGGCGACGCCTGTGGAGTTGGAGTTGGCTGGGCCTCAAAGTCTTCTTCCTCTTGTGCTTGTGGGCGATCATCTCATGATGCATCCTGAGCAATTGGCGTAAGAGGACGACCAATGCTGATGAGTTCGCTGTGCGTTAGCACAGGCGATGATACCTGTTGGTGCTCGAGCTGAGGAAGAACTGCATCATCTTCAACATGGTCATGGTGACCAATGTCTTCAGCAGCGATGTGATCAGCTGCTGGAAAGTCTTCAGCTTCATGAGCCTCTTTGAAAGCAGGCTCATGCAGTCAGTTGACGTTCTTGAGGTTCAGCGTCAGGGCAAACCATGGAGATGGATTCAACAATCAAGGGCTCTGTGGGAGCAGCCCGTTCCTTCTTGGTCTTCCGCTTCTTCTTGGAGGGGGCAGTAGCAGAGGCTTCAGGATGTTTCCTCTTCCTTACTTCAGCCTCAGCAGTCCTCGTCTTCTTCAGCTCTGAAGCGGTTGACCGGGCCTTTGGCTTCGAGCCAGTCATGCTAGTTGGGAAGACAATGGAATCTGCTTTCTGCCTTGGTGCGTTGGGTTCGGCCACAGTGGGCTTCTTCTTCTGCTTAGCAGCCATCCTAGGATCAATGCCCAGAAGCCCAAGGGCCTTGCGCTTCTCAGCCTCGTTGTAGCCTTGCACACACTTGTCAGCCAGGCTCTTCATGCGCTCCCGAGAACCCTGAGCTTCTGCGCGTTTCTTGAGAAAGGCTTCTTTGAGCTCGTGTAGCATAATCTTGAAGTTTTTCACCTCTTGCACGCTGAGCTTGGCCATATGCTTCTTGAACCGAGCTTTCTCAAAGTCAATCTTTTGCTTTAGTTCAACAATGCGCTGGGCGATAGCTAATTCTGAAGCAATGGCGCCATGGAAGGCGACACTGAGGCCAATTGGTAGTTGCAGATCTTCGAAGCTGATGTTGGGCGTGTCAAACCACTCATCAATGAAGTTGTGGATGATTGTCACGTCAAAGAGAGGCAGATCATTGAAGATTTCTGCTTCTTCTTTGCTCTTGATGAGTTGCTCAAGAGCGTCATCTGCAAGATCTTCATCACTGGACAGATCAATGGCATCGTTTCGCAGAATGGCAGCAGCTGTCAGTTCTTGGCCGGTGTGTGGCAGAGGCCTCTTGACCTTCTGGGGCTTGGAGATGCGTGACAAATCTTCAGACTGCACACTGTCTTCAGGAGGTGCAGTGGCTAGTGGCTTCTCCCGTGAGATTTTTGGTGCAGAGGCAAGCTTTGAAGCTTTTGGCTGCTTCAGCTTCTTTGGCTTCGGCGCTGCAGGCGCTTCATCTGATTCAGCGTCATCTGCAGGCTCATTCACGGCAGTCCCTTGAACCACGATATGGGTGATGAGACCTTCAAGGTTGTAGAAGGGCCCAAGAAGATTGGGTTCAGCTTCGCGAGTTCCATCGGCACGGGGAGCAGAGGGACCGGGGTTGAAGTCTAATCCCAAAGACTTCTTGTTCTGCTTTGCTGAGTTCTTGGTAAACTGGAAGTTGTGCTTGAACAGATTGTCGTCACGGCACCATAATAGTGACGATGGGTGTGCATCTGCAGGTTGTGGCCCACGGACCATGCAGGGATAGAAGCCTTGTTCAATGGCTTCTTCTCTGGACCTGGGTTGAAGATTCTTATATAGGATGTCTCCCCACGGTCGCTTGATGGCATTTTTCTCAGCATATTCTTGGGTCACAAACCGGTATTTGAACCATTGTTCTGCCCAATATCTTCGAATCCACTGGATTCGGGTCTTGCACTGATTATAATCCTCTTTAGGATCTGTCTTGTAGAGTTCTGAGAGGTCATCAGGCAGATCTCTTGATGTTCCGCCACGACACTGTCTGCCTCCCTTCCTTGCAGATTTCTCTGAAGCCATGAATTTTAAACTGAAAGGCTTCAATACGTTCAAAGGCTTCAAAGGTTTTCGCTTGCTGGACAAACAGGAGCTGGCTTCGGGAGAATTTATATGATGCTGTAAGAATTCTGCAAATGAATGCAGACTATGAGAACTAAGAGATTCTCCCACGGACATGTACCTGTGACAGCATTAAGGTGCGAGGGAAGGGGAAGAGGTCATATGCATTCTCAAAAGATTTTGAAGATAAATCAGTTTAGAAGACATTGACCTCATCGTGCGAAGACATTCACTCATAGATAAGGAGTTGGTTCCAGATTTGTACGAATCCAGAGATCAGTACAAGTGAGGAATCTAACTACTTTGTGAAGCATAAGTGAATATACTAGGCATGTTATGAGATGCAGTATGAAAGAGATCCAACTTGTGTGAATAGAAACTGCTTGTGGTAGAAAGTGACAAAGCTATAGGATCAAAGGGACCGTAAAAAGGAAGTTTTATTTACCACACGTAGAACTGCTAGACGGAGTGGAAGAGGAGGCCGAGCAGTTTGATCGTCCGTGCCTAACTTGGCGACGGAGGACACCTACGGTGACGGCGGAGAGGACGATGTCCGCGGTTGGCGTGAGGACGGCGTCGGAGAGGTTGCGGCAGCGAAGCGCTTCGTCGCCGGCGTCGTCGAGGGCTAGCGGTGGCGCTAGGGTTCGTGCAAGAGTGGAAGAAGAGATAATGACTGCGGTGAGGCGTGTATTTATAGGTACAGGGGCGACTCAGTGTTATTACACAGGTGCCCCTGGCGATTCACATCTGAGGAACACGTGGCCATCATGCAGCATGTCGGAGGTTGTTCCACGTCCCACGCATGCCTGGATTGTCGGGTGGTCGTTCCCACTTTTCCGGGTTTCAGGTGAAGGAATGAGCATTGAAAACTGACTTAATGTTTGTCTCTGTATCTTCTGCTGACAAGGATGCAGAGAAGACATTCGACAGTTTCAATAGAATGCATATGACTTGGAGAGATAGAGTTTGAGATAGAAAGTATAGAAAGATTAGGGTCCGATCACATTCACTTAGTTCAAAAGATTCAACAAGAAGACATAGCTATAAGTGAACACTGTAGAGGACAGAACATTAGTATATATATATATATTCAACATAGTGAAGATAATCATGAAGACATGTTGAGATTGAAGCCAAACCAAATGTGAAAACATAGAAAATGTAACGCCATGAGTGAAACACTTCAAACAGAACATTTGGTGGTGGCGTTACCCACCGTATAGGAAGTATTAGACCCAGAAACGGCGCACAATTATCATGGCGCTCTAAAGTCAAATTCCACATTAATGTATTCACACTTAGAATGTATGTCTTCATTGATTGAAGATATACTTTACTTCGTGTGTTGCACATCTAGGTCATCAATATGCATAAGTGTTAGGATGTGTGCCTGATCACAGGACATTTGAGGATTCCAAGATATTTAGCTCACACCGTAACTTGCAAAATCTCTTCTCATCCAAGGGCTTGGTGAAGATATCTGCCAATTGTTCTTCAGTGTTGACGTGTATGATATCAATGTCTTCCTTCACAACATGATCTCTGAGAAAGTGATGACGAATTTCAATGTGCTTTGTCTTCGAGTGCTGAACTGGGTTGTTGGCAATCTTGATGGCGCTTTCGTTGTCGCAGTAGAGTGGCACTTGCTTCAGATGAATGCCATAGTCCTTGAGTGTTTGCTTCATCCATAGAAGCTGAGCGTAGCAAGATCCAGCAGCAATGTATTCAGATTCAGCAGTGGAGAGAGATACACAGTTCTGCTTCTTTGAAGACCAACATACAAATGATCGTCCCAGAAAATGACATGTGCCTGATGTAGACTTGCGATCCACCTTGTCACCAGCATAATCAGCATCCGAGAATTCAACCAGATCAAACTCTGAGCCCTTTGGATACCATAATCCTAGAGTTGGGGTGTGAGCCAAATATCGAAGAATTCGCTTCACAGCTAAGTGATGCGACTCCTTTGGTGCCGCTTGGAATCGAGCACACATGCAAACACTAAGCATAATATCTGGCCTAGATGCACATAGATAAAGTAAAGAACCAATCATGGAGCGATATACCTTTTGATCGAACTCTTTACCATTGTCGTCGGGACCCAGATGATGTTTGGCTGGCATTGGCGTTGTGAAGCCTTTGCAGTCTTGCATACCGAACTTCTTCAGGCAATCTTTGAGATACTTCTCTTGAGATATGAAGATGCCATTGCGTTGCTGTCGTATTTGAAGACCGAGGAAGAACTTCAGCTCTCCCATCATGGACATCTGATATTGCTCTTGCATCATATATCCAAACTCTTCACTGTACTTCTGATTGGTGCAGCCGAAGATGATGTCATCCACATATATTTGGCACACAAACAGTTCACCATCATATGTCTTCGTGAAGAGAGTGGGGTCGAGGGAACCAGGTATGAAGCCTTTGCTCTTCAGGAAGTATTTGAGTGTATCATACCAAGCCCGAGGGGCTTGTTTGAGGCCATACAGTGCCTTGTTGAGCTTGTATACCATGTCAGGATGTTTTGGATCTTCAAAGCCAGGCGGTTGTGCAACATACACTTCTTCTTCAATCTTGCCATTGAGAAAGGCGCTCTTCACATCCATTTGATATAGAAGTATGTTATGATGATTTGCATAGGCCAGCAGTATGCGTATGGCTTCAAGTCTAGCCACAGGAGCAAATGTTTCATCGAAGTCAATGCCTTCCACTTGAGTATATCCTTGAGCAATGAGACGAGCTTTGTTTCTGACAACTTTACCATGCTCATCTTGCTTGTTGCGGTATATTCATTTGGTGCCTATTATGTTGTGCTTCCGAGGATCAGGATGCTTAACCAGTTCCCATACATTATTTAGCTCAAACTGTTGAAGCTCTTCTTGCATAGCTTGAATCCATTCAGGCTCCATGAAGGCTTCTTCAACTTTCTTGGATTCTGTTATTGAGACGAATGCAAAGTGCCCATAGAAATTTGCTAGATGAGTTGCCCTTGAATGAGTAAGGGGACCAGGTGCATTGATGCTATCAATTATTCTCTCAATCTGCACTTCATTGGCAACACGAGGATGTACAGGGCGAAGATTTTGCTCTTGCTGATCATTGTCATTGTTAGTGGGATTGTCTTCAGGCTGAGCATTGTCTTCAGGTTGATCAGGTGCGGAGATGATAAGTTCCTCTTTAGGTTGAGCTTCAAAGGGTATGATTTCTCCAGTTCCCATTAGCTTGATTGATTCGCTGGATGGAACGTCATCTAGCACATTTGGCAGGTGCTCTCTTTGTGAACCGTTAGTCTCATCAAACCGCACATCCACTATTTCAACCACTTTATAATGAAAGATATTGAAGACTCTGTAGGAGTGCGAATCCTTTCCATATCCAAGCATAAAACCCTCATGTGCTTTTGGTGCAAATTTTGAAGTGTGATGTGGATCCTTGATCCAGCACCTGGCGCCAAATACTCTGAAGTAACTGACATTTGGCTTCTTTCCAGTAAGGAGCTCATAAGATGTCTTGTTCAGAAGCTTGTGAAGATAAACACGATTGATTGTATGGCATGCAGTATCAATGGCTTCAGGCCAGAATTTTCTTGGAGTCTTGTATTCATCTAGCATCGTTCGGGCCATCTCAATGAGTGTTCTGTTCTTGCGTTCGACGATGCCATTCTGCCGTGGCGTGTACGGAGCTGAGAATTCATGTGTGATGCCCGAAGTATCAAGATATGTATCAAGGCCAGTGTTCTTGAATTCAGTGCCATTGTCACTTCTGATGTGCTTTATCTTGGCGCCATACTTGTTCATTGCTCGATTGGCGAAGCGTCTGAAGACATCCTGCACTTCAGTCTTGTAGAGGATTATGTGCACCCAAGTATATCTAGAATAATCATCAACAATGACAAAGCCATAGAGACAAGAAGTAGTAGTAAGAGTTGAGTAATGAGTGGGACCGAAAAGATCCATGTGGAGCAGTTCGAAGGGTCAAGCGGTTGTCATGATTGTCTTCGAGGGATGTTTGACCCTCGTCATCTTTCCTGCTTCACAGGCACCGCATAAGTGATCTTTCTTGAACTTGACACCCTCGATGCCTATGACATGCTTCTTCTTTGCAAGGGTGTGGAGGTTCCTCATGCCAGCATGCCCTAGCCTTCGATGCCAGAGCTAGCATTCTGAAGCTTTTGCTAGAAGACATATGGCAAGCTATGGTCCTGCTGAGAAATCTACCACGTACAAATCATCTTTCTGATACCCTTCAAACACTAGAGACTTGTCAGATTCCATTAGAACAAGGCAACGATATTTTCCAAACATTACGATCATGTTCAAATCGCAAAACATTGAGACAGACATTAAGTTGAAGCCAAGGGATTCAACAAGCATGACTTTATCCATGTGTTGATCCTTTCAGATTGCAACTCTACCTAGACCCAATACCTTACTTTTACCAGTGTCAGCAAATGTGATGTGACTTTTGTCGGATGGACGTAAGGTTGAGTCCATAAGAAGGCTTCTTTTGCCAGTCATGTGATTGCTACATCCACTATCAATAATCCATTCTGAAGACGCTGGTGTCGTACCCTACAGTGCAGTTAGGGGGATAGGCTTCACGAAGAGAATTGTGAAGCAAAAACATTTAACGAACCAGTGGGTTATGAAAGCTTAGATCCAGATGACTGGCAAAAGAAGTACATAGTAAGACCATTCGGGCATTTGATCTTGCGCCCTACAAGAAGCTTTCTTAGCCACCCACATTGTCAAGGGTGGCTTAGAAGCAATAAGTCTAAGTGCAGCATCTGAGAACTTTGGCTTTGGAGTCCTAGCAAACAGTCTTGCAGGTGGACAATAGTACTCATAAGAATAAGCAGAATAGTTCTTGGTCTTATGAACATGGCGGTTTGATGAACTGCGCTCATATTCATAGGCCTGAGTATGGTTTCCCTGCAAAACATTTGCATTAGTGCGACTCGGGTGAGTCCTCTGTCTGTGTGAAGCCTTTGGACAGTATGAAGCCTGTGGTATGGGGTTTGTCTTCTTCACCTGTGGTGTCATGATGACATTCACAGGAAGATTCTCCAGACACTTTTTCGGTACCCAGATCTTCTTCATAGGCGGTCCATTCCTGCAGTTAGTACCAATGTACCTGGCAAACACTTCACGATTTTGATTCTTAAACAGTTTATAGTTTGCATCAAAGGATTCATCAATGACAATAGGGTTAGCACAAGTGAAGCCAAATAGAGTGGATGGATCTGCTGAAGATTCCTTTGCGGCAACCCATGTGGTTTTGGGGTACTGCTCAGGTTTCCAGTAAGAGCCAACAGCATTCATTTTCCTTACGAACCCAACACCCTCTTTCCTCGGGTTCCGGTTCAGGATCTGCCTTTTGAGGACATCACATAGTGTCCGATGCCCTTTAAGACTTTTGTACATCCCTGTTTCAAGCAATGTCTTCAACCTAGCATTCTCATCAGCAATAGCAGTGGTATCCTCAGCAGAGGGGTTAGTTCCCACATCAACAGTTGAAGATATTGCAACAATAGCAGCAGTAGAACATTCAGCAACAGAAGTAGCATTATCACGCTCAATGCATTTAAGGCATGGTGGTTCAAATCCTTCCTGAGCGGAACTGATCTGTTCGGCGCGAAGTGACTCGTTTTCCTTTTGAAGATCTTCATGAGCCGCTCTCAATTTCTCAAGATCTTGCTTCCTTTGAAGATAATCATAGGAAAGCTTTTCATGAGTTGTTGAGAGCGTTTCATGACGACTTTCAAGTTCCTCATACTTAACGTGAAGATTTTTTATGTCTTCAATTAAGGACTTAGATCGAGTCATTTCAGCGCCTAACAGATCATCGCTTTTGTCTAACAGTTTTTGAATATGTTCCATAGCTTTTTGTTGTTCAGTTGCAATTTTATCAAGTGTTATGTAGCTGGGTCTTGAACCACAATCAGAGTCATCTTCACTAGATGTTTGATAGTGAGTAGTGCGTGTGTTTACCTTGGCACCGCGTGCCATGAAGCAATAGGTAGGAGCGGAGTAGTCCTTGTCATTTGCATCGGTGTCGGTGATGAAGTCATTGTCTTCAGTGTTGAAGATGGACTTGGCAACGTATGCTGTAGCCAGACTTGCGACGCCAGAATCGGACTCCTCCTCAGACTCCACCTCCGCCTCCTCAGAAGCGGACTCCTCCTCTGAATCCATTTCCTTGCCAACAAACGCACGTGCCTTTCCAGATGAGCTCTTCTTGTGTGATGAAGACTTTGAGGAAGACTTGGAAGAAGACTTTGAGTATTTCTTCTTCTTCTTCTTCTTGTCGTCAGAGTCATATTCCTTGCTCTTCTTCTTCTTTTTGTTCTCATTGTCCCACTGCGGACACTCAGAGATGAAGTGGCCAGGTTTCTTGCACTTGTGACATGTTTTCTTCTTGTAGTCATGAGCAGAAGCTTCATCATTCCTTGAGCTTGATCGTGAAGACTTTCTGAAACCTTTCTTCTTGGTGAATTTTTAGAACTTCTTCACAAGCATAGCAAGTTCCCTTCCAATGTCTTTAGGATCATCAGAACTGCTGTCAGATTCTTCTTCAGATGAGGAGACAGCTTTTGCCTTCAAGGCACGAGTTCGCCCATAGTTTGGACCGTAGATATCTCTTTTCTCAGAAAGATGAAACTCATGTGTGTTGAGCCTCTCAAGTATGTCAGACGGATCGAGTGTCTTGAAATCAGGACGTTCTTGAATCATCAGGGCTAGGGTGTCAAACGAACTGTCAAGTGATCTCAAGAGTGTCTTGACGACTTCATGCTTGGTGATCTCAGTAGCGCCAAGGGCTTGAAGCTCATTTGTGATGTCAGTGAGTCGATCAAACGTGAGCTGGACATTCTCATTGTCATTTCTCTTGAAGCGGTTGAAGAGGTTGCGAAGGACACTGATTCTCTGATCTCTCTGGGTTGAGACGCCTTCGTTGACCTTGGAGAGCCAGTCCCAGACTAGCTTAGATGTTTCCAAAGCACTCACGCGACCATACTGTCCTTTGGTCATATGACCACAGATGATATTCTTGGCGGTAGAGTCCAGTTGAATGAACTTCTTGACATCAGCAGCTGTGACACCTTCTTCAGCCTTGGGAACGCCGTTCTTGACGACATACCATAGGTCGACGTCAATGGCTTCAAGATGCATGCGCATCTTATTCTTCCAGTAGGGATATTCAGTTCCATCGAAGACGGGGCACGCAGCGGAGACTTTAATTATCCCTGCAGTCGACATAGCTAAAACTCTAGGTGGTTAAACTGAATCACACAGAACAAGGGAGTACCTTGCTCTAATACCAATTGAAAGTGCGTTATATCGACTAGAGGGGGGGTGAATAGGCGATTTTTATGGAAGTCTTCAAAACGTGGAAGTTATGAAGACAAATGATAGAAATAAACCTATTACCATGCAGCGGAAGGTAGACTACACTAGGCAAACCATAGTCAAGTATTCAATGGAGTGAAAGCACAATGACTAATAGCAGCAATGTAGTAAGGATCAGCTAGGAGGATATTATGAAGCCAAACAGAACACGCAGTCACTCAGTGAAGACAAAAGATAGTGCAATCATACAATGACTTCACAAGGACCAACAGTAAGTAAAGGGAAGGGAAGGATGAAACCAGTGACTCGTTGAAGACAATGATTTGTTGGACCAGTTCCAGTTGCTGTGACAACTGTACGTCTGGTTAGGGCGGCTAGGTATTTAAACCTGAGGACACACAGTCCCGGACACCCAGTCCTGAACACGCAGCTCAGGACACCCAGTCCTCACCGTATTCCCCTTGAGCTAAGGTCACACAGACCTCGCCCAATCACTATGGTAAGTCTTCAAGGTAGACTCCCAAACCTTCACAGACTTCGTTCATCGGGAATCCACAATGTCTCTTGGATGCTCAGAACGCGACGCCTAACCGGCTGGAGGATTCACAGTCCTCAAGTGTAATAAGTCTTCAGATCACACAGACAAGAAGACTTAAGTGATGCCTAACACTCTTTGGCTCTGGGTGGTTAGGGCTTTATCCTCGCAAGGAATTCTCTCTCAAAGGCTTCGAGGTGGGTTGCTCTCAAACGACAAAAGCCGTACTCTAACTCTGAGCAGCCAACCGTTTATGGTTGTAGGGGGTGGGCTATTTATAGCCACTAGGCAACCCGACCTGATTTGTCCGAAATGACCCTGGGTCACTAAGGAACTGACACGTGTTCCAACGGTCAGATTTCAAACTCACGCGACAGCTTTACTTGAGCTACAAGCAAAGCTGACTTGTCCGACTCTGGACAAGTTTCGCTCTCATAGTCTTCACTCGAAGACATAGGTTTTGGTTAAGCATCACTTCAGTCATTCTGACTGGTTCACTTGGACCCCACTTAACAGTACGGTGGTTCCTATGACTCAACAAAGAAGAAACAGAACTACAAAAGATCTAAGTCTTCGAGCTCCATAGGCTTCATGCGATGTCTTCTCTTGTCATAGTCTTCAATGAGAATATCTTTATATACCACCTTTGACATCAATGTCTTCATACATTTTTAGGGGTCATCTCTGGTAGAAAAACCAAATCAATGAGGGACTTCTACCCGTGTTATCCTGCAATTCTCACAAACACATCAGTCCCTCAACTAGGTTTATCGTCAATACTCCAAAACCAACTAGGGGTGGCACTAGATGCACTTACAGCTGGGCTCCGGCCTCTGTGCATAACTTTGCGTGGCGCCTCTCCACCAATGCTCTCCCGACATGGCAGAGGAAACATAGAATCGGACTTGAAACTGTGAGCCAGTGCCCGGTTTGTGGTGTGGAGGAAGAAGATAATTTTCACCCTTTTGTGCGCTGTCAGCTTGGACGCGACCTTTATCTTGCCATGACCAAAGTGTGGGCGATACCGAAGCTAGAAGAATTAGTGAATAATGGCAAGGAATGGCTTCTCCATGTTTTGGCGCCTTTGAACGAAGTGGGGAGAATGATGGTGATGATGGTTTTTTGGAGATCCTGGTTCATCAGGAACGAAATTGTGCACTCTAAACCTGCACCTCCTTTGGAGGCCTCTATAAGATTTCTCCGGAGTTATGTCGACTCTCTGATTGGCATCAATCTTAACCCCAAGGCGGACGCGATCAAAGGTAAAGCTTGCATAGTCTATGATAAGCCAGCTCCTGATCTGAGGACTAACAACGAGGCTGACGGGAAGAAATGGTGTGCCCAGGATTTGGGTTGGTTTAAACTGAACACTGATGGTTCTTTCGTTTCTTCGGAAGTGGCCGGGGTTGGAATGATTCTCCGTAATCATCAGGGGATAATTAGTTTTTCAGCTTGCAGATCTCTGTTCTCTTGTCGTGATGCCCTCGAGGCGGAGCTTTGTGCTTGTATGGAAGGTGTTTCTCTGGCGTTACAACGTTGTGATCTTCCAATAGTGGTGTAGCTGGATTCCAAGGAGGCCGTGACCATGATTTCATGTGAAGGCGTCGATCGTTCAGTCTATGCCCCCGTTGTGCAAGAGATTAAGCACTTGTTGTCCCTTAGACAAACTTGTATTACTCATGTTTCTCGATCCCAAAATAAGGCTAGTGATAGTTTAGCAGTGTTTGCTAGAATTCATGGCAGGACTATGACCTGGCTAGGTCTGGTCCGGAGGAGACTCTGGTGATAGTAGCTGATGATGGTAAGGACCCCTTGATTGAGTAATACAAGTTTCTCATTCGCAAAAAAAAGGTAACAAGTGTATAATAGGTTCTGCTTTAAGACAAAAATGAATAAGATCGTGTCTATCACAACTGAAGATTGGGTGACCCCATTAAGTGACAGAGAATTTCATCCGTGATCTTCATGGGCCCTCATGGTACCCAGTAATATAGCAACCATAGGCGAACTTAGTGCATTGGGTTTGGGTGGCGGTGGGAGTCACCTTGAGCGGCCCATGAGGCACTAGGCTTTCTCTGATGAGAATTTTTGTCTTCATTTTTAGATTGGTGGTTTATGAGTTTTCACTCGGCAAATAGGAGGGTTAAACCATGTGTTAATTCATCTCCTTGGATTCTTTTGTACTGAATCCTTTGATCGTTTGCTTACTGTCGTGTTAATGCCTACAACAAGCAGGAGCGAATCCACCATAATACATTGATATTTACATGAATACCCATTTTTGGGTGAAAAATTAATGTGTGTACATCGGTTTAACATTAAATAATAAATGAATTACTAAGTCTTGTAAAGGAAGGACATAGTGTATTCGGTAGGAGCATAAGGGAGGTATTAGGTTCAATTTGTTTTTACATTTCTTTCTTTCGTTTAGTTTGTGACACTCTTTTGCTTACATGCTAAAAACCATGTCTCCGTGGCGAAAGGAGTTTCTCAATAAGGCAAAAATAGACATTTTCGTTGCAAAAACATTTAGATGTACTGTTTTTTAATAGAGTTTAAATTATGAACTTGCATTTATGTGAACCTATAAATATGGTATACATAGATTTTGATAAATAAAGGCTTTTTTGTGTTATGAGTTACAGTGAACGCGAGGGATTTTTTTTACTCAACCAACCATGCATCGTATGCAACCTTAAAGCTAAAGGTCTTGTTTGCTGGATGAGAGGTGTTGGATTCCTCGAGGTTGTGAAGGCTCCATCTAGTAATCTTTAATATGCATTGGAATTGGTTTATGCCTAGACCATCAAGTTAGAATGCAAGTATGATCTAAAACCAATTAAATGAAAGCTAATTTACATACAATATTTAGAAGATAATGCATCAAGTTAGTTGTCTCTAAAGATATTCCATTTCTTAGGAGAGCATCTTAAGTGACAGTGCCTCGAGAGTTACCTAACATGCAACATATGTGTTGTCAATGTGTCCTTATTGTTTTTTTATAACTGTCCATATTGAATATTGGTAACAAGTGTAGTAGGTTCCGGTTTAAGATAGAAATGAATGAGATCGTGTCCATCACAACTGGAGATTTGGGTGGCCCCATTAAGTGATAGAGAATTTCATCTGCGATCTACCATTTCCACCAATATTTCATAGGACAAAAATGAATGAGATCGTGTCCATCACAACTGGATATTTGGGTGGCCCCTTTAAGTGATAGAGAATTTCATCTGCGATCTACCATTTCCACCAATATTTCACGGGACAAAATTGAATGAGATCATGTCCATCACAACTGGAGATTTGGGTGGCCCCATTAAGTGATAGAGAATTTCATCCGCGATCTACCATTTCCACCAATTTTTTATGGGACAAAAATGAATGAGATCGTGTCCATTACAACTGGAGATTTGGGTGGCCCCATTAAGTGATAGAGAATTTCATCCGCGACCTACCATTTCCACCAATATTTCATGGGACAAAAAATGAATGAGATCGTGTCCATCACAACTGGAGATTTCGGTGGCCTCATTAAGTGATAGAGAAGATTTGGGTGGCCCCATTAAGTGATAGAGAATTTGATCCGCGATCTACCATTTCCACAATATTTCATTGGATAAAAATGAATGAGATTGTGTCCATCACAACTGGAGATTTGGGTGGCCCCATTAAGTGATAGAGAATTTCATCTGCGATCTACCATTTCCACCAATATTTCATGGGACAAAATTGAATGAGATCGTGTCCATCATAGCTGGAGATTTGGTTGGCCCCATTAAGTGAGAGAGAATTTCATCCGCGATCTACCATTCCACCAATATTTCATGGGACAAAAATGAATGAGATCGTGTCCATCACAACTGGAGATTTGGGTGGCCCCATTAAGTGATAGAGAATTTCATCCGCGATCTACCATTTTCACCAATATTTCATGGGACAAAAATGAATGAGATCGTATCCAACACAACTAGAGATTTGGGTGGCCTCATTAAGTGATAGAGAAGATTTGGGTGGCCCCATTAAGTGATAGAGAATTTCATCCGCGATCTACCATTTCCACCAATATTTTATGGGACAAAAATGAATGAGATTACAACTGGAGATTTGAATGGCCCCATTAAGTGATAGAGAATTTCATCCGCGATCTACCATTTCCACCAATAATTCATGGGACAAAAATGAATGAGATCGTGTCCATCACAACTAGAGATTTGGGTGGCCCCATTAAGTGATAGAGAATTTCATCCGCAATCTACCATTTCCGCCAATATTTCATTGGACAAAAATGAATGACATCGTGTCCATCACAACTAGAGATTTGGGTGGCCCCATTAAATGATAGGGAATTTCATCTGCGATCTACCATTTCCACCAATATTTTATGGGACAATGGCCATTAGGGATGTAAGTGGACGGCGTCCATGAGGAAACACACTAACCTTTGTTACTTCGATAATCGTGTTAGGCTTAATTCTCATATTGTACAATGGCCACTCGCGTACGTCTTCCGCTTGCATGCCTAATGGCCACTCGCGTACCATCGTACCTTGGTCACGAATCACATTGGGAATTTTTATATCATATAAGACTCGATCTTTTTTTTCTCACCAAGTTAGACCCAACTATAACTTAGAAAAGAAATTGACCTTGTACAATGCAAGGTACTCAGAGAAATAAACTAGTTTTTTTTAAATATCAATGCTTATTTGTAGAGGATAGACTCTTAATTAGACATCCCTCCGGTAGAGAAAAACACTGATGTTTAACAAAAACTCGATTTATTTTACTAATCACCTTCTAAGAACATGACACCTCTCATCACCAGTCTCATTCATTAACATGACACATGTGAACCTGTCATAACTCGAATTTAAAGCATTGTAAGGCCTAAGAACATATGACACCTGTCATCACCAATCTGAACGTACCGGCACCCTCTATCGTTCGACACCCAGTCGCAATACGCGTGACAGTCTTGGCTTATGAAATACCCAGTCGGAGACTGCAGAGTACCCAACGAGCGCTGAGTGCGTGCTGTGTGAGTGAATTGCGGAGAGAGAGAGAGCGAGATGGAGAGAGGCGCCATGGGCCGCGGCGAGGGGTCGGAGGAGGCGAGGGGCAGGGAGCGGGAGTGGGAGGAGGCGGCGGAGGCGGTGGCGTACGACTCGTGCACCTGGCCGCCGCCGGTGGTGGTGGTGTGCGGCCCCGGCAACAGCGGCAAGTCCGCGTTCTCCCGCCTCCTCCTCAACACCCTCCTCGCAAGGTGAAATGCACGGAGAATTCGCTGAGCCCATCGTTGCTTCTTCTTCTTCTTTACTTTACTTACTGCGCCGGAGAAGCGCAACTGCATTTTCCCTGTCCTCTCCTCGTCTCATTCTGCTCTGCTTCACTCCAAAGCAGCTGAATGTGCACATTGTCGAATAATTTTAGAGGCAGACTTTAAATTCGAGTTATTCATGCTCGGAAATGGGACGGTGCTGCTTTGCTAAATTTCAGTATAAATAAGCATTGCATTTTAGTTTATAAATAGTAAAATTGTTTGACCGCAATGCTTTGGTATATGATTTGAATACTTATTTTATACACTACGAATTCAGTTGACATGCTATCTGTATTTACTATTTATAGTGAAAAAAGAATCTGCATTTGAAAAGCGCAAAATGGAGTTAGTTACAAAGATTATTGAGCTTTGATTTTGTCGATTAAACCCTGATGAAGTAGCTATGTACCAATAGTTTTTTACTTTCTAGGTTGTTTTATGGCTTTGGGAAGTGTGAGAAAGTACTAGTAGTTTTTATGGGGTCAGCACTAGTCTGGTTGCATATAGTTAAAATGTTGTGCTAGCTGGTAAGTTTGGTTGCACTAGCCTCATCTTTTTTTAATGGGAGAATAAACTAGTTCAACTGCTAGTTCACACAAGTTGCATAATTTGTACAGATCAGAATTTTTTGATTTGCTCTGTTTTATTTGCCGTTAGCTTTTCTACTTTCAGATCAGTTCTTGTGATTCTTTCACTTCAATTAACAGGTATAAGAGGGTGGCGTACCTGGATACCGATGTTGGCCAGCCTGAGTTCACACCTCCAGGTTTTGTATCACTTCATGTACTTGAGGAACAAGCTAAAGGTACAGGCTCAGGGTTTTCAACTTTTAATTCCCCTTCAAAATGTTTCTATCCCTGGCTGAACATTCTGTTCATTTTTTTTGATAATTCAGATTTGACAATGCTATACCTGCGGGCTCCAAAGAGGTAATTGTATTTCAGGAGGTTTAGTTTTGCAGAGTCTTATATGGTTTCATATAGTATTTGCAATTTACTCACCGAACTACCTTTTGGTGCTGCTAGGAACAATCCTGTGCTTAATTTAAAATAGATTACTGTATGTGAGAAAGCTATTTCATTTGTCAATTTTTTTCCTAAATTTCTTATTCTAATATTGTTAACCATTCAGGGGTCAAATTAATATTTTGTTCTCTTCCAAGATATTATGAATACTCAAACATTATGAAGTTTGATTTTCTACCAATTCTGCAATAGCTACATTTACCCGTTAAGAGTCTTATCTTTAGCACAGTAGTTTAAGTGGCCATCACATGAACTAATATATCTATATCAGATACTTACTGAAATAAACATATGTACCAGTTGATATTTCATTGTGTTCTCATGTATGGTCTTCTGCAAGCTGTCTAATACATTTTCCCCACATATTCTAGGTGCTTCTTTTTTGGTGATGTTGCTGCACACAAGAACCCAAAACTTCTCTTGAGCTACATCTTTGGGCTTTATGATTATTTTCTTAAAGAACTCTATCGCTTCAATGAGGCTGATAACCCTCACAAATCAGCTATACCGATTGTTATCAACACTTCAGGATGGGTGAAAGGTGAGATTTCATTGATTGCACTACTTTGCATCAAGGTTTGTGCTGGTAATTCACATGGCTAATGTGGAAGGTTGGAGGGGAAAATATGATAGGATGAGTTTTGGATTTTGACTTGCATAATGGGACATTCACCTGTAATACTAATATCTGTTATTGCTAATTGACTGCATTTTCCTATTCTTTTCTCGCAAACGTCCAGTTTCATGTTGTACCGTGTGAATTTTAGGCATTGGACTTCATGTTCTGTCAGAGATACTGAGATACGTATCCCCAACCGATGTTATTCGGCTAAACACCACAGCAGAGGGTAAAAATTTACCAGGTGGTGCGTTTTGGCTGGATGCACACAAGGGAGATTCACAGGTTAATCTAGTTGAAATTCGCGCTGCACAGAACTCTCCTCGACAGTAAGTCTTTAACTGTTTTGAGCCCAGTTTCAACAAAAAAACAACTGTTTTGAGTCATTCATTTTAATGAAATGATATATCTTTAAATCGTTCTTATAGTCATGACTATGTAAATGCAGTCTGTTGGTGAAGAAAGAGGCGCGGATGATTCGTGACCTCAGACTGATTGCATACTTCAGGCAGTGCTTGCCGAGGGACTTTCCTATTTTCTCTTCTGATGATTTAGTGCAAGGCATTGCTGCTATAGACCCATTTCAGCTTCCTATTTCAAAAATACAGGTTATTGATCTGCACAGCCAGGTGACTGCTTCTCCATCTATTTTATTCTGATCATGTAGCAGTGAAGCGTTGCTGAATACTCCCTCCGTTCCAAAATAGATGACCCAACTTTATACAAACTTGTATAAAGTTGGGTCATCTATTTTGTAACGGAGGGAGTATATGACAAAATGTTGCTTGTCCATTTACTCCTTACTGTACTCCATTTTCCAAACAGTATATTTCGTAACAGCGAAACAAATCACCTTGCATACCTTTCTGAATACTGAGCTTTTAGCAACGCCGAGTTTGCATTCTCCTTTTACACTAGTGCGAATAAAGAGCCACAAAAGGATGATATCTTGGATAGTAATCGGAGGCTCCTTTGAAGCTTCAACATTGAGCCAAATCATCAAAATGGATTGGATTGTGAGTCTTTGGGTCAAAGGATGCAGGAGACCTCAGTTATGGTTACAATCTAAATGTGTGAAACGTAGGGGCCTCCCCCCTATGGTTGTTTTGCCAAAAATATATCTGCGTACATAGTGTCACGTGGTAGGGTAGTAATGTGCACAAATCTTATCTTCTAAGTTGTAGCTATAATTTTCCTCATTTGTATGTAGAGAACTTAATGTTTACGCAATTACTTTTATTTTGCATAAATAAGATAAACTGCTGACCAGAATGCTAATGAATATGTACCGCTTGTCTAATACAACAGAATAAAACAATTTACTACTTGCAAAATTAATCTACCTAAATAAGTCGACATAATGCAGTGGTAGTTTAGCAACTTACAGTTTCAAATGGTATAAAACAGTTTGGGCAAATTAACTCTTAATTCCAGTTCATTATGTGTAGATAAAACTTATTTGGTACGGACTATCAATGCTCAGAATATTGATTTTGGGGTCTGTCTATTAATATAGTTTCTATGGGTGTTCTTGTATAGATTTCTGGTGATTCAGTATATGACTTCTTGGCTGGTACTATCGTCGGTATTGGATCAAGTTCATCTGTCCCTTTGTCAACGGAATGCTCATCCCCTTGGTGCATGGGACTTGGTATGTAAGATTTATTCTTTCCTTGTTTAGTGTTTTTGTTAAAGTAAACTGATAAGACTAACTAATTTATTGTATGTTACTGGTCTCGTGCTGAGTTGGACATTAGGTTTCGTCAAGGCTATTGATATTCCAGGAGACTGCATTCATCTGATAACACCTGTTCCTCATCAGCTTCTAGAAAATGTTGACATCATTTTTCCAAGTTGTATCGCAGTACCCGACGGCCTCTTTCAGGTAATAAACAGTCGTCAGAATTATATTTCTTTGTTTTTCTCTGCAAGCATGGACTACTGTTTAAACTTCCTTATGATTGTATATTAATCACCACAAGGGCAAATAAATTACTGCTTAGGATGTGATAGCCAAATTCTTGGTTAGTTGTATTCTCTTCTCGAGAATTACCATTGCCTACAATTGAATATATTTCCGGAAATTCCCAAGGTCAATATTTCCGACGCCTTTAAATTGTGCATATGTCCCGTCCAGGCACATTTTAGCCTCTTTTAATTGATGAAGCATGTTTTGAGTTGGGAAATCTAGCCGCATGATCCTGCATCAGTATTGATTTTGAACTAAAACCATGACAGTTATTTTGGAATGGATGGAGTAACACATATGCCTTTGACGCAATGCCTCTCCTCTCCTTTTGATCATGACAAAGTATCTCTAGTTCCAATATTTCAACCTGCTTCCAAAAGCATTAGGGATTGATGGGGCCTTTCCCACGCACTAAGGTTCAGTCCATCGCTAGGACCATATGGTCAGCTAGAATGGTACTCCACCTATGAAAACACAGTGGATGACCACGTGGAACAAAAAAACTCCACTTCTCCACCTACACTCTGCTGAACTTGTGCTTGTATGTGTGGAGTACGATGGATCTGTTATTCCATCGATGCGGCTCATGATCCGTTCTCACTCGAACCTTGTACTTGCAGGTGCCAAACACAGTGGATGATATAACTGCCAGGCTGAGAGATCTGTAGAGACCTGCAGATGTCTACAAACAATTATGACCGTCGGGGATAAGCAACTTCACATATCTCGGTTGCCATGAACAACCAGCCTATGAAAAAACATCACTATACCTTTGACATGTATGGAACTTCATATCAGTGTAATTTCTGCCAAACTGGCCTTGAACAACCTGATCAGATTACACAAGTTGATGGCCAGGACAAAGACATGTACTGTATTGCAATCTCGTCCTGTTACTGAACCTGTAATTTTTATTTTGTTTTAGTATACAGATGTCGTATGACAGACTAACATTACATGTCCTGGAAATATGTCTAGCTATCCTTGTTGCCTACATGGCTACATTAGTAGAGTCCACCACGCGATCTGAATTCTCCCATCTTTCTCCACAGTTGCTAGCCATGCAGCAGATTGTATGGATGCCGCAAAACTAGCTCTACAAAAGAGGGGAAACGAACATAGCATGACCCATTCTTATGCAGCTGCACATACCTTTAGAGAACTATAATGTGAAAGGAAAATAACAGAAGAATTGTGGAAAGAAAGGAGAGAAAATAAAACATCATCTAGAAATCTGTCACTTCTGTTAATGGCCGAAGCCATTCAGCTGAACACTAATGTTGATTTATGGAGTCTGTACAGTATGATGCAATGTATCCATGGCCGGATTCGCCAAAAACTATCTGCAATAACAATCAAGTCGTCAGATCAAGTGATGAAAAGCATGAGAAGCAACAGGGAAAACATAATCAATAAAATAAGCAAATCCTATTTCCATCTGAAAGAAGTAATTAATCAAGCAAGCAGACTAAAATTAACTGAACATGTCATTATGGCTCCAAACCAGAAACATAATGGATGAAATTAGGCAGCTTAAGAATGATGCATCAAGCAATGGCATAAAACCGTTCTTCCCACTTGACAACAGAAAGGGAATTAAAGTACGGCTGAAAAGATGATCAGGCGCATTTTAGAACAATCTACACAAGTAAATTGTTTCATCTGCTTCGGAAGAATAATTAGAAAGTTTATCATAAACCTACACAAAGGGCGCTTTAGATGCACGCAGTTCCAAATTAATGTCGGATAAAAAGGATTTGGGTATAGTTTCCCTTGTGACGGCCTAGGGCGTGGCGGTATTTGTGATGTTTCTGCTTGGGACACATTTTATTTGGCAGTTTGCTGATTGAAGCTAATGCTCTTCAGGAATAGCTATTCCAGCTGGTGCCACTGAGATGGTGAAGTATCAGAATGCTTGATTCAGGAATTCATGGTGATCGGGGCTGAGTATGGCAATGCCATTCAGTTTTAGCACAGCAGATTAGCTATTACCTCCTGACAATTGTATCGGAAATTAATAAGCCATTACTAGCTAATGGAAACAAAATGTCAGAATCCATCATCTATGTACCAATGCCTAAAAGATTGAACCGCGGGAACAAGGGTATGTCTGACAGGACTAACAGAAGTGACTTGGGAAAATGTATCAGTTCTCCCTAATACAGCATAACCGATCTAGGTAAAACTAGTCTGTATAAAGTCTCTCATTAGCCTCTTGTTAGGTACTACTACAACAACATATTTGCCAAACACAAATGCCAGAGCAAATTAACACATAGCCGGGTATTTTAGGATACAGAGCAGGGAGGGTAATCAACAAAGGTGTCCGCAATCGCTTGATATCAAAAACTGTGCAAGAAAAGAAGACATGGAAAGATTCAGAGAAACTAGAGCAGAGCACCTGCACGAAGGAATGAATCAGAAGGGAGGACCCGGAACGAGATTTTTCACCCCACAACGAAGGGGCCGATCTCCCCGGCACGCATGCCGCGGGCGATCTCGTTGGCGACCAGCAGGCACGCCGACACCCACCCGGCGAGCACCGCCCACACCATGTCCACCATGTACGCCGCCAGCCCCCGCGGCATGGTCATCCTTTCCCTTCCTTGCTCTGCCTAGCCTTCCCTCCTTACTCCGCTGGCGCTGCCGCTGCAGTTGCAGAGGAGGTAGGCAATTCCACAAACACCTAGCCTGCAGCTTTGAAGACACGAAATGAAGACCGGGAACCGAATCAAAGAGGGGATAGTAAAAGTAAATTGCCTCTTCACCTTGGTGATGGACCGGAGCGACCCCCAAGCAGCACGCAACCGACGCCGGAATCTTGAACGGAGCACGGAGACCGAGTGTCGGCCTTCGCTTTAAGCACCACCTGACGTAGGGCAGCGGCACTCGGCGGCGGCTCCTCCATCCACCATCGGCTCCTTGATCAAGAGGCAACTCGGTGGGTGGATGTTCTCTTCTTGCTTTTGCCCGTCTCCTCGCCAGCCTTGCATTCCGTGTCCGCATCGCCTCGCAGGGGCAAACGGGGGATCGCCACGTGGTGGAGAAGCCGGAGCTTTATCCAATCATTTATCGGTTGGATTTTAGTGGTAATACTACCAGATTAGAGAGGAAGGAGGATTTGGATTTGGGCAAGTGCGTCACAAGTGATTAGCATCAGCAAGAGCCCATGATTGCGTACAAGCGAGGGGATCTTGACATTGACAACGACATTGCCAGTGGTTTTACCAAGACCACGAGCTGGCTCAGCCGTAGTTTATGGGACCATGTCAATCTTTAGATTTCGGCCGACCTTTAGTGCCATACATGTGATACTCTGATGATCTAAACGACCCGATCTTATATTTCTTTATAGAGAAAGTACTCCCTCCGTCCCAAAATTCTTGTCTTAAATTTGTTTAGATACGGATGTATCTAATACTAAAACGTGACTTGATACATCCATATCTAGACAAATCTAAGACAAGAATTTTGAAACGGATGGAGTATATTTTTAGATAGGGAGTACTCCCTCCGGTCCTTTTTAGTTTGCATATAAGATTTGATTGAAATCAAGCCTCGTAAAGTTTGAGCAACTTTATAGAAAAAAGTACCAACATTCATAATCTGAAATTAATATCAATAGACGTGCCATGACTTAAAGTTTCATATTGTATAACTTTAGCATGGCAGATGTTAATATTTTTTCATATAAATACGGTCAAACTTTGTGCAGTTTGACTTCAGAGAATTCTAATATGCAGAGTAAAAAGGACCGGAGGAAGTATATGATACTACATCCGCCTTGTATAGTATTATATGCTATATCATCTATAGCCGGACTCCTTAATGTCCTCTATATGTCCGGACGGTTGACCCTGTTAGTGAAGAAAATATGACCCAGCTACACCCCCACCCCCTAAATCGGCCCTAAAAACTTGGGTTGTTTGGCCTGCTGGTCCGCATCCTCATCATTCGCCTACCCTGGGGGAAACCTGTCCTCGGTAGCCCCGAGTCCTTCAAGCTTTCGCTAGTGGCGCTAACTCCTTTAGATTGAGGAAGATTCTGCTGAAAGAACCGACTACATAAGGCATTGGGTCGCCTATGGAGAGGCCTTGATGGACTCGATTAATACTTAAAGAAGGTAAGTAGGAGGCAGAGGCTTGTGGCTTGTGATGAAGCATATCCTAGTGATGTCGGAGAACTCCTGAACCTGAGTAGGTGGTTGCCAGTTGTCCTCAAGAGTAAGGTTCTTTTGATCTTCATCTTCGGAACCAAGTCTCCGGACTAGGGCATTCATAATGTAAAAGAACATAACATGAAGTTGCACATATGTTTATGACCCATTCTTATGCAGTTGCACATATCTTTAGAGAACTAGTATAATGCAAAAGGAAAATAAATTATTTACATTACTACACAGAACAGAAGAATTGTGGAAAGAAAGGAGAAAGAAAACATCATCTAGAATCTCTGTCACTTCTATCAATGGCCAAGCCATTCAGCTGAACACTAATGGAGATTTAGGGACTCTGTACAGTATAATGCAATGTGTATCCATGGATGGATCCGCCAAAAAACTATCTGCAATAACAATTAAGTCATCAGATCAAGTGATGAAAAGCATAAGAAGCAACAGGGCAAACATAACTATTAAAACAAGCAAATCCCATTTCAATCTGAAAGAAGTTATTAATCGGGCAAGCAGATGAAATTAACTGAACATGTCATTATGGCTCCAAACCAGAAACATAAGCGGTTAATTTAGGCAGCTTAAGAATGATGCATCAAGCAATGGGCATGAAACCTTTCTTCCCACTTGATGACAGAAAGGGAATTAAAGTAAGGTTAAAAAATGACCAGGCACATTTGCAACAATCTACACAAGTAAATTGTTCCATTTGCTTTGGAAGAATAATAAAAATGTTGATCATATGTAAGCCTACACAAGCTAATGATCTTCGTGGGTAGCTATTCCAGCTGGTGCCACTGAGACGGTGAAGATTTCAAAAGCATCAAATGAATGTTTCATTAGGAATTCAGGCTGATCGGGGCTGAGTATGGCAATGCCATTCAATTTTAGTACATTACAGGCCTACAAAATGACACTCTTTAAAATGGAAACAATAAAACTTGGAACGTAGATTTGTTTTTGAAAAGGTGTAACATCTATAGCCATGGAAGTAACTATTACCTCTTGAAAAATTAATAAGCCATGACTAATGAAAAAAAATGTCAGATTCCATCATCTATACCACTATATAGTGTGCGAATAACTTTGAATAACAACCATTGGATGAAGCCGATCTAACGGTGGAGACGTGGCAAATCCGAGTGTTATTGACCGTTGGATCTTCTCATTACTTCACTGGATTCTTCCACGTGTACTATCTAGAAGATTCTATGGTTGGGCTAAAGCCATATGGACATTTTGCACAAAATTTAAAGCACACTTCTACTTTATTCTAGACTCTTCCATACTCAGACTCTCCTAACTTCTTTTTCTATCGAAACTATCATTCATTTTACTTCGTATTCAAGTCTATGTACCTTCATAAATCATATTTATCTTTACAGATACTGTAGAACATTAGCTTTGAGATAGCCAAAAAAGATACCTAGATAAAACACGCTCAGTATATTTTACGTGATTTTTGTATGTTATACTTCATGCATATGCCTCACAATTTCATTTGCCGGCATAACTAGCCAAAAAAGGATACCTAGATAAAACAGGCACAATATATTTTACAGTAACAATATGTCTATCTTTGGTTGTAGTTTGACTATATGAGCTCTCACGTGCTATGCACGTATAACTTACTAGTCTATGTAATGCCTAAAAGATTGAGCCGCAGAAACAGGGGTACGTCTGAGTCATAACTGATCCATGTAAAACTACTCTGTATAAAATCTCTCATTAGCTTCTTATTAAACGTCTTACATTTTAAGACAGAGGGGATACTAGTATAGATTTTCCAAACATAAATCCCAGAGTAAATTAACACATAGCCTGTTATTTCAGGATACAGAGCAGAAACTGGTAATCAAGAAAGGTATCCGTAATCGCTTGATATCACGAATTGTGCAAGAAAAAAAAGGACATAATATGGCACCATAGTTTTCTCTTAGAGAGGAAGCACCGAGTTATTACTAGCAAAGAAACTAAGAGCAGAAGGTTGAGAGCAGAGCACCTACGTGAAGGAAGGAGTCAGAAGGGAGGATTTCCCGTTCCCGAAGTGAGATTCACCCGACGACGAAGGGGCCAATCTCCCCGGCCCGCATGCCGCGGGCGATCTCGTTGGCGACCAGCAGGCACGCCGACACCCACCCGGCGAGCACCGCCCACACCATGTCCACCATGTACGCCGACAGCCCCCGCGGCATGCCCATCCTTTCCTCGCTGCTCTCCCTAGCCCTTCCTTGCTTACTCCGCTGCCGCTGCTGTTGCAATTGCAAAGGAGGCAATTCCACAAACACCTACCCTGCAGGCTGCAGCTTTGATGAGAGGACGAGTAAGCAATGAAGAGAGGATGACGAGCAAAGGCTGGGTCTTGCCAAGGGCGTTTGCTTCAATTTCATCGAAATGAAAGAGAGAACGAGAAAGCAATTGCTTGTTTACCTTGGTGATGATGAACCGGAGCAAGCTCCTCCAACCAGCACGGACCCTTTGCAATCAACGGAGGAATCTTGAACAGAGCCAGTCAGGAAGTTTGTTGTGTTGGCCTTCGCCTTTGCTCCCGGATTAGTCGCCGGCACAACTCTGCTATTTGTTGCCCCTCCCCTCGCCACGCGACTGCATATGGTAAGCACACAAGAAGATTGGTGGGTAAGCACGCACAGCTGTGCCCCCTGACGTAGGGCAGCGGCGCTCAAGTGGCATGCTCCATCCATCCACCATCGGTTCCTTGATCAGGAGGCAAGTAGGTGGATGTCTTCTTCTTGCTTTTGCCAACCTCCCATTCCATTCCATTTCCGCATCGCCTCTCGCTGTCGGGTCCTGGCGACAACGAACCGGAGACCGCCGCGTGGGACCCGCAGCTCTTGCTTTATCGGTTGATGATTACCTGGATTGGATTAGTACCAGATTAGAGAGGCAGGAAGATTTGGATTTGGGCAAGTGCGTCACGCTGTGATTAGCAGGAGCCACCAGGGGATTCATTCCAATTCCATGATTGCGTTGCGTGCAAGCAGAGGGGATCTTGACGACGACGTGCCGGCGGGTTTAACAAGGCCGCGAAAAATCGAGTCAGCGGCAGAGGGGATGTTCGAGCGAGGTTTCATCGGCGCCTCGCTTAGGTTATCACACGTCGCTGTGAGATCTCTCGGTCAAGATTTGATGGCGTTTTTGGCTGACACGATGGATCCTACTATTAGTATTCTTGGGGGCAAAGGTTTGCATTGCTACCAGACCAGTCTATTTTTACTGATTGAAGATCATCGTACATAAGTCACAGTTCAAAACGTCAAAACTGCATTAGCGTGGATGACAACACATGGAGCCATTAGAGCATCTACAGCCATGATTACCAAATCTGCCCCCCTATACGTCCGCGGACGCCAGACGCGACAATGGAAAAATATATCGACATCAAACGAACAATGAAATGCACATAAACCAACTTCACATCATTCAAAAGATCACCACAGTTCATCTCCAGACAAGTTCTAAACTTAAACATCTAAAGAAACGATAATATAAACGGAGGAGGAGCGGATCACCACTTCCTCGCGGGCTCTTCGCCCTTCCGATCGCCGGCGCATGGGTTGCTCCGCCATGTCCCTCTCCCTTGCCCACTGCCTCTCGCGGCGGGCGGCGCGCCTCTGATTCCGGCGTGCGCGTTCAGGCCGGCGGAGCGGGCACTAGCACCGATCGTTGCCCTTGCGAAGCAGCGGCCGACAGGGAAGGGGAGATGTGACATCTCAATCCCACGTTTATCTTATTCGTACGTTTTCATATTCCCGCAATCCGAAGAGGCCCTTACATGAAAGGCAACACCAAAGCCAAAAGGCTGGATCTGCTTTGTGATTGTCACATTATATTCACGCACCCGCTCCACCTACCTTGTTCATGTCACTAGCATTCAGGGCCGTCTCCAGAAATTCGGGGCCTCGGGCGAAAACCAAAAAGAAGGGCCCAAAATTTTGAACAATTCCTATAATAGAAGAATTAATATGCATAAAGCAGTCTCATTTTGTTAGATAATTTCAAGTCTGTTTTATTTTGTACAATATTTAGACACATATCAAACAAGCATGCTAAAAAACAGTAAATGATACTGCAACAACAAACTAACCTCATGTTCTACCAAAGAGGAGCATCCATCTAGTCTTCGTGAAAGTAAATCTTCAATGATATCTTTGTAGTTAATCTTTTCCGAGATATTGTTTTCAAGTGCTGTTGCCGCCAATCCGTTGAGTATTATCTGCAACTCCTTTATTGACAAAATTACCATCATCAAACCTTTCCATCAGGAGCAGTCAACCTCTGCTGCATTATCATCACGACCATTATCAACATTCACATCTGCAGTTTAACTTTCAAAATCAAGTTGAGTGTCTCTCACAATATATCCATCAAGGGCATCCGTTTGAGATTGAGCCTCAACTTCCGGTAGCTTTGCAGCATCAAATCATATTTGTAATTCTAGTAGACATGATGAATATTCATGAAGAAAACCTAACATATTATAAATGATCAAACTGAATAAAATTAGCTTCATATGGTTATGATCTGGAGAATGACCAGATCTTCAAATACATGAAAATAAACTGAAAAAATAACCTGCCACTTGAAAGATTAAAATACAGTCAGTAGTCCGGACATGGGCGTGTTTCTGAATGATTTTGTTGGTGGTCTTCCTGATCGAAGCAAGGAACGACACCACAGTCCGCGGCTGTTGCGTTTTTATGGCAGCAAGACGATCAGCCGATGGGATCGGATGGGATCGTCGTAGGCTACTGCGCCGGCAGGAGCACGACTGCTTAGGGCCTCGCCTCGGCGCCTCGCCGTATTATTTGCCGAGACGCCGGTAGAATCGATCGATATGCCTCCTGTCCTGGATTAAGGCTTCCAGGGCCTCCGATCAGGGCATCGGGCCTTGATTTGTTGTTTGGGCCTTTCCTATAATGGTTTTTTGGCGACTTTTAACAAGACGAGGCAATGAACCAAGCTTTCATCTTCAGGTTTTTTTTATCGGTGGAGGCCCCCTGATTTTGGAGGCCCTGTGCGGTCGCTCACTTCGCTCCCCCTCATCGATGGGCCTGCTAGCATTTCAGGTGACTAGCCTTCATTGTCACATTATATTCACATCCGGCTCCACCCACCTGTTCATGTCACCGGCATTTCAGGTGACTAGCCTTCACGTGCGTTCGGTGGGGGTGTTCTTCCTGTCGAAGCAGGCTCGACAACGCCATTGCATGGAGTTCAATTGTGAGGTTGGCTAGACCAGGCTTGACGGCGACCCCATTGACCCGCTGCGAAGAGGACGATCAGCGGCCGATCCCACCGAAAAAAGACGCTTGCTATAGTGCCCGGCTTGCTATACTGCGCCGGCATGCTACGACGAAGCGGCCTAGTCGGGAGCACGCCTGTGCTAAGCACCGACTGTTTTGACGCAACGTGTATCGTATAGGAGCTCATGGAAACGAGAGCTCCTAGTCGGCGCTTTAAGCGTCGGTTAGACCTTTCTTAGTGCTTCATAGTGGACAGGTGCTAAGCATGGCACATAAACGAAAAAATGACATGGCAGAACAATTAAGAAAGAGAGAGAACACTTTGGTGACACCAGGAAGAACCAATGCCAAGTACGTGAATCTAGGCAAACCACTTAAATGAAACAACTTGACCAATAAATAAAAGACTTTAGGTGCCAACTCATTAAATAAGGTGTGCTTAACAAAAGTTAAGCACCTATGCATTGAGGAGTTGAGTTGCTAAGGTATTTAATGCACTTAGCACCTCATCCAAGCACCTTTGCATTGGAGGAGGTCTTAGGAAGCTGACACTCGCGCGCATGCCAGCGGCCCGCGACCCAATATCACGCTAGCTTGCTCGCCCGCTAGTTTTTTTGTTTCTCTAAAAAAAGCTAGTTTATTTTTTTTCCTGATATTTTGTGAAATTGGTCCGCCAAGAAAGAAAAACAGCCAGTTTTTCATGGTACTTCTAATTTTGTTGTGTAATTTAAAACATTTACAGATTTAAAAATAATTCATGAATTTGAAAAATAGATCGTGAATTTGAGAAAGTTCAAGGATTTGAATATATGTTCTTGAATTTGTGGATTTGAAAAAAAGTTTATGAATATGGACAAACTTCATGAATTCAAAAAAATTAGCGGATTTAAATAAATTTTCTTGAATATATGGATTTTCAAAACTTCACAAATTTCAAAAAAATTTAAGGGATTTGAATAAATGTCCACAAATTTGTGGATCTGGAGAAAGTTGATGAATTGGAAAAAATGACGAATTAAAAAACGATGAATTTGGAAAAGGTTCATAAATTTTAAAATGTTCACAAATTCGAATTTTAAAAAGTCTGAATTTTAAAAATTCATGAGTTTGAAAAAAGTCAGGAATTTCAAAATTGTTGATGAAATCAAATTTTAAAAAGTTCATGAATTAAAAAATGAGTTTGAAAAATAGATAATGAATTTGAAATTGTTCATCAGTTAAAAATTTAAAAATAACGAATTTGGAAAAATGTCTGCAAATTTGAAAATTGTTCCTAATTTAGAATTTTCTAATTTTCATGAATTTGGAAAAAAAAATCTCAAATTTGATTTTTGCAAATTCGGATTTATTTGTGTTTTCTAAAAATGTTTCACGAATTTTTAAAATTCACAATTTTAAAAAGATCGGAAATTCAAAATAAAGTTCAAGAAAAATAAAAATGAAAAAATATGCAAAAATGAAAATGAAAGCGGAAAATAAAAATAAAAAAACGGGCATGAGAAACCCGAAGGCAAAATCGCCCAGAAAAACTCGGCGGAATCCGAGCCGGTGAAAAGAAACTACTTGGACCGGCCAATATAAGAACTAGTGTAATGAGAGGGTGTGCGCCGATTTGCCAAATGGCCTAATACAGACGCCTTAAGCGCTAAATAGGATCCAATCATGGAAAATATGGAACTCCTATTGGGCGCTGTAGCCGCCTGTTGGAGAAGTGGCGCCTACTGCGACCCGCTGCGGGCGGCGGACCATTTAAACACCGCTTCATCGGTCCCTCTAGATTCGCTGTCGCTCGCTCGCTGAGAACAAATCGTTCCCTCCATTGACTCGCCTCGCTACCATTTTGTTCCAGCTGTGCTGCTCTGCTAGTTCAGGAAAAAGACCGGTCTCTAGTTTTTTATATTTTTGAATATGTTCGTGAAATAAAAAAAAGTTCATAGATTTATAAAAAATGTTTGTGGATTAAAAGTTCACGAAATTGGGAAAAATGTACACAAATAAAAAATAACGAATTGTGAAAAAGTTCATCGATTTTGAAAAAATGTTCATCAATTTTTAAAACAGTTCATCGATTTTTTTAAAAATTCATCGGATTTGAAAATAAATTATCCAATTACAAAAATTTCATCGTACTTTAAAAAAGGTTCACCAAAATGTTAAAAAAGATCATGGATTTTGAGAAAAAGTTAATCAAATTTGAAAAAAGTTCAAGAATTTAAGAAAAGAAAAATAGACAGAAAACAAAAAAAGAAAAGGTAATAAATCTTTCCCTAATAATAATAAAGCACGGGTTGAGTCCGGCGGCACCATCGCGCCAGTTTTTCAAAAAAGCCCCTACTGTTTTCTGTATTCAACCCACAGTCCCTACGTAAGTGGATCTGCAAAAACGTTTCAATTTTGCAAATTAACCCTTGCATTTTGCGCTCCTTTCTTCATCTTATCCACCGGTTGGAAGGGGCGCACGCTCACCGACTGCACCCGCCGCAGCCGCCATGGCAACCTTCGACTCGGCCGTCTCCGGCCCGGACGCAGCGCCCGACCTCCGCCTTGCCGCGCACCAGTACAACCAGCTCATCCACCTGCTGGCCTCCGCGGACGACACCGTTTTCCCCGTCCACCCCACCACCGCCGCGCGCCGCGTGTTCGCCGGCATGCTGGAGGCCAGGGCGCCCCCGTTCGAGGCCACCATCACCTCGCTCGCCTGCGTCGTCGCTGCAGACGCCGAGGACGCCTACGAAGCCTTCAGGCTCGTCTCCTTCATGCGGCAGAAGTACGACCTCGTGCCGCGCCTTCGGTCCTACAGCCCCGTGCTTGCCGCGTTCCGATGCGCCGGAGAGGCTGGCAAGACCTACGCGGTCGAGGCCCACATGGCGGCCTCCGCTGCATCGCCGGAAGAGCCCGAGCTCGCCCCGCTCCTTGAGGTCAGCGCAGAGGCCAGGGATGCAGATAAGGTGGTTCCGGAGCTGGTAAGGCTGGTGACCCTCGACCGCCGCAGGACGCTGGCCCTATCCCACGCGCCGCCGGTCGCTTGGACGCTACGCTGGAGGCCCTCGCGGCCGCTTGGAGTTGGGATGCGTTCCTCCACAAAACCTTGATCTGGAGCTTCGACGACGCAGGCCTCCATGCTGGGACGAGGAGGAGAAGAAGGGGGGCACGTCGGAGGTGCCGGTCGAGCGCACCATCGAGGAGGCGTTGATGACGGCAGCACGGGCGAGGCCGGGGAGGAGATCATGGTTGATGCTTTACCGCCTGAAGTTGTTGACCTGGAACAAGAGGGTAAGGTGGATGTGAGAGCAGAAGCGCACGCCGTGGTGCAGGATGTCGTGGTGTCTGAAGCACCTGAGGTGCCGGAACCAGAGGTGAAGAGCGAGGAGGTGGTGGTCCGGGACACAACCATGGTGCATCCCGCGCATCAACCAGAGACGAAGGCCGATGAGGTGCTGGTCAGGGATACAGACACGGATGTTGTGGTGCAGGAACCGGAAGCAAAGGGTGAGGTGTCACGGTCTCGTGAGGCAGCTGGTGCGCAAACTACAGAGGTACATAACGTTTCTGCTTGTTTACCATCCTTCCCCAACATTTTGAAGCTGTGATGTCTCATTTGGCGGGCTAATTTTGTTGCTGGTGGTACGGGGGCAGGCAGTGGCGGTGGCTGCTGCCTAGATGTCTTTGCTGGTTCAAAGAGATAGATGAAGGTGAGTTTGTTCTGTGCTTATGATCATGTTTGATTATGCCTGTTCAATGAGAGTGCCATTCGGTCAATTGTTTATATGAATTCTGTAAAAGTTGTGTTACTGTGAGTGAACAAAATCTTGTATGCCGCACCTTTGAGTTTGAGATGCAGATTTGTATTCCTTGTGAATAACTTAACTCTGACATCTTTACTTAAAAAAATTGGATGCAACTGGGAAACTTGTATCATTTGTTAGGTATAAATGTCAAGAGCACAGCCGAACACACCTATATGAATTTGACTATTAACGTCGCAGTCTGTGAGAATTGAGTGTTCTCTAATAAATTCATGAAAAGGCCCTGGAGTACGACGTATACGCTTCACCCGCGGGGAAGCCTTGCGGCAGCCCAATATCGGTCAAAAATTTGTGTGAAACTAGTCTCGCAGAAAACTTGTAGTTCAAGGCATAGTCCACTATTCAAGTTGTGATCTAGTGTAGCATAAATCTCTAAGTGGAAGTTCAACTTCACAGTCTCCACTAAGCACCGGTATATAAACAATGTTTTGGAACTAAATGATGAGATGTGCCAATGAGACTTTATGGGAGATTGTTGGAATTTTGCTAGTAGGCCTTTGGCCCAAAGCCCAACTAAAATTCGGAAATTCTCTTGGCCCATTCATGCATACATGTGAGTGGAGTGAGTGAGGCTAAAGTTTAGTCCCACCCCGGAAGTTGAGAGAGAGTTGCGCCTCTTTATAAGGTGAGCTCTTCTACCACTTGTATGAGCATGAGAAGAGGAGACCTACACGCGCGTTCCTCCTCCTCGCTCGCTTCGCCACGCCTCGTCACGACGCGCCGCGCCGCGCCGCGGGTTGCGGTATTGAACCGAGCCGAGGACAGAGCTATGCACGTTGTCTATATCTTTACTGCTCGGGAAAAATTAATGAGTCATTAATTAATAATTAACGGACGCGTTAATTACTGAACCGTTTCCGATTTTTTTGGATCGTGACGACTCTCCCACGACCTGCCCGACCCGCACTATATAGTCAGGCGGACGTCTACCCTAGCCGCCGCCGCTTCGTATGGTTTCTCACCACCGTTCCAGATCATTGCGCCGCCAAGCAAGTCTTCCCCGTCCCTCTTTTCGGCGTGCACCGGAAGAAGGGACAACAGGCCTCCGGAACCCCGCCTCTCGTGATCCTGTACGGGAGAGGGACGATCAGGTTTTTGGGGAGCGCACTCGCGCGACTGCTGGCAGCGACGACTTCTTCCCCGCCCTCGACGACATGGGCGACAACGTTAACGCCGGCGGTGCTGCTCCCGCTGCACCGTATGTGATTCTATCCTTCCTATTCGAGATCGTGGTAGAATTTATGTTTCTAGTATGTGCCCTGGATGTGATCTGTTCATCTGCTATGCTAGTTCGCATGATTAGTTTAATCTTTGCTAATGTAGTCATGTTTTATCTTCTAATTATTCGAATTAAATCTCATAGTAACTTGCTCATATTTCCAACCAGTTTTGCTAAAGCACATCTAGATGTGCACTAAGTATTACACATCTAAGTCCCATATCCTTAATTTTACGCGGAGATTTGTGCAAAATTCTTTTTTCTTTTTTTTTCTTTTCCTTCCTAATTTGATTGAGCCACTTAGATGTGCAATAACTAGGGCACATCTAGATGTGCCCTAGACAAACCCATTTCCAATACCTACCGCCGGGCATTGCAACCCCCTTGCTCGTCTTGGTCGGGGTGGGGAGAAGCTGCGTCGTGATGTGTGACTCGCGGCAAAAAGGGGGGGAGAGGAAGGGCACCTCGCCTTGGGCACAGGAGAGGAGAGGAAGGGCACCGGGGAAGCGGCGGCGGCTCGCCATCTAGTCGTTGGCTGGTCGGCGGCGGCCGCGCGAAGGGTGAGGTGCATCTCACGTGGCTTTCCTTATGTCCACACGAGGTGTTGATAAAATGCATTAGAGAAAGAGGAAGGAGAAAATAGAAGACGTGACCTTTTTTTGCATACGTGAATTTAGTTTTCTGCCAACTCAGCCTGACGTGTGGGATGATTATGTCATCCGAACTTTTAGCATCTATATCATCATTATTTTTGTCACTGTCAATTTCTTGATGTGATATAAAATGACACGATTTGTAAAGTGATGGATTTTTCCTGATCGTGACACGAATGGTCCTGCGCATTTAACTCCTCAGCGGCCCCACGGAGTTCAGTTGCGAGGCCTGGCGATAACTTCGTTGACTGACTGGGACGCGGGCGACCGGCGACTGACCTCGGTCAACGGTCATTTGCGCGTCTGCAGAGGGCCCTGCGGCTGGCCAGAAGAAAAATAAAAAAACAACGACCGAGGGCGAAGACGCGGGCCGCGGGCCAGTATGGACATACAGGAATTTGTTCCTGTAATTTCGGCGAAACCTGCGCGCCTTTAATTCAAGTTGATGTGCACATGGGCTATTTTTTCTGAAAAGATGTGCACATGGTTGGGTACGAGCCAGACTGACCAGAGCGCCCATGTGTGCCTGGGAGATCTGGTGATAAAGAAAGAAGTCGTTCGGTTCCTGATAAAAAACAATAAAAAATCGTTGTAACATGTCTGACACGAACAGTGCGTGGCCCGTGCTAGCTCTTCTTTTCTTGCTTTTTCTTTTTGGAGACAGGGCTGTCTTGACAAGCTGGGACGACGCTTTCTCCCACTCGACGCGGGATAGTACGATCCACCGTGCATACTATATTCACTCCTCTAAAATACAAGGGGTATTTGTCAAACTTTGTAGAATTTGACCCATCGTACCAGAAAATACATTAGCATTTATAATACCATCTTTAAAAAAAAATGGTTAAATGCTACTTCCTCCGTTCGCAAAAATAAGATGTCCTGACTTTTTCACAATCAAATGGACATAGACATGTTTTAGTGTGTTTGTTCGCTCATTTCAGTTAGTATATAGTTTATATTCAAATGTGCAAAACATTTTATAGTATTTATGAACTGTAACTTATTTTAAGACAAATGTATATAGATACGTTTTAGTGTGTTTGTTCATTCATTTCAGTATGTATATAGTACTAGTTTATATTAAAATATTCAAGACATCTTTTATTTGTAAACGGAGGGACTATCATCTACTCTCTCCGTTCCAAAATAGATGATCCAACTTTATACTAACTTTGTACTAAAGTTAGTATAAAGTTGAGTCATCTATTTTAGAACGGAGGAAGTAGTAGCTATTCACATCTTGTAGGAAAAAAATAGAGAAACATAGCACATGCAAATTTCAAATGCTAGAAACCAAGATTCAGGAACGAAAATCTTTTTACATAATGAAGGAATCAAATAAACGAGAGGTACTACAACTACAACTACTCGACCGCCATAGATTGCTTGGAACTTTGGATGAAAACCATACAGTACACAGTAGTAGCTAGCAAATTAACTACTCATTGTCCTTCTTCTCCTTCTCGAGCTTGCATTTCACCCTCTCGAACACAACGGAGGCCGTCGCCGGCGAGTCGAGCTTAAGCTTGAGTTTGCAGGTCCCCGCCAGCTTGTTCTTCTTCAGCTGCAGCGTGTACCGCACCTCGCCGGTGACCGCCACCTCCAGCTCGAACTCCCCCGTCTTGTTCTGCTCCTTGTACGCGGCGACGCCGGCATTGCCCAGCGCCACGTAGCCGCTCTCTTGGCCCGTGACGAGGCGGTACACCCGGGTCTTCCTGGGGCCGTGCTTGTCGCCCTTGTCGGCGACCTGCACGCGGTCGAACTGCTGGCCGTCGAACTTGTACGCCGCCTCAAGCGGCTCCGTGTTCTTCATGGTCGTCGCCCAGTTGCGGTTGCGGACGACGAGCCGCAGCGAGAGGTTGTACCCGAGCGACGTCGTCGGGGTGGTCGCCAGCGCGAACCTGGCCAGCGAGGCGTCCTCGACGGTGATGGATGGCTGGATGGCGAAGCTGTAGGCGGCGACCATGACGACGATGATGATGACGGCGGCGAGGGCGGTGAAGCACGCTAGTGGCCACTTGCATTTGTCCCAGCACCGGCCCAAGCAGCCCATCGCCGGCGGTTTTCTTGATTCAGATCTTGGAGTTGGAGGGCCGAGAGAGTGCTGGAGGGCGGAGGGTGTTGGAGCTTGCTGGCATTGACTACGTAATTTGAACTGTGAGTCTGAGTGGGGTACTTATGGACTCGGAGGAACTAAAGTACACCGAGTTGTAGTCTTTGTTCTTAGGGCATGGCACCCCGTAAATTTTCACCTGCATCCGTCTGTGGAGAGGAGATGAATGCACGGACACGGATGCGAGAAGATGACAACCGACGCCCGCGTACATTTTGACAACACACTAATCGGACGAAATTCGATTAAGCATGACCAGATTTCATATAAACATAATGAATTTCATTTGAAATTGATGGATTTCATTACATTTACATCAACTAAGCGGAGTTCGTCCAGCTAGGTCTTAATGGTCGTCGGCGCCTGTTCCCCATGTCCGGCCGTGAACCAAGAGAACTGAAACTTTGCCTTTCCAGCTCTGCCTCCATAACATCCGCCTTCGGAGGCCCGGGAAGTAAAGCTGTCCGCCTGCACATCGCCGCCAAGCAAGATGCTCAGCCCACCATGCTTGGCATCGACGGGAGAATGGTGGCCTTCTTGGGACACGAGCGACGGCGACCTACCGTGCACTACTGTTCCTCGTTGCCGGCAGCACCCGCGGACATGCCGACTTCTTCATGGTCGTGGCGCCGGGGCACGGCCTCGGCGATGTCCTCCTCGTTGGTCTCGGCGAACAATGCCTCGCCCGCCTCGTCGTCGCACTCCTTGCCGGCGGCCGCCACCTATGCCACCCGCTGCCAGTACCGCCAGCTGGCGAGGCGGATCTCGCAAGCGGAGCGGTAGGACTCGAGCAGCGCCACCTGCTCCGTGAGGTCTGCGTTCGGCGTGACCGCCCTGCCGGCGGTGACCTGCTGATACGTCTCCACCTATCTATAGTTTATGAAGTATCCATGCTATGTTTACAACAATTTTATATGGTTTTGGTGCATTTTTATATGATTTGAATGAAACTAACCCAGGCTGACGTTGTTTTCAGCAAAACTACCATGGTGTTATTTTTGTGCAGAAATAGAAGTTCTCAGATTGGGTTGAAAATTTACTATGATTTTTTATGGACCAAAAGAGAACCCTAAAGCCTGAGAGCTAGACTAGACAAAGTCCAGGGGAGTGACAAGCTCAGGGGGCGCGCCCTCGGGGGTACGCCACACCGTCCGAGCTTCTCGGTCCCTTGTGGTCCCCTTGACGTGAAACCGACGTAAAAAATCCTATAAATACAGAAACCCCAGAAAGAAGCCTAGAACTTCTGCTCCGCCGCCACAAGCCTTTGTTCCAAAGAAATCCCATCTAGAACCCTTTTCCGGCACCCTGCTGGAGGGGGAAATCATCACCAGAGGCCATCTTCATCACCTCGAAGGTCGCCATGACGAGGAGGGAGTAGTTCACCCTCGGGGTTGAGGGTATGTACCAATAGCTATGTGTTTGATCTCTCTCTCTTCTCTCATGATCTTGATTTGGCACGATCTTGATGTACCATGAGCTTTGTTAATATAGTCGGGTCATATTATGTTTTCCCCACTCTATCTTGTTGTGATGAATTAAGTCTTGCTCTTTGAGGTTTCGTTATGTTGGGTTGAATATTGGATTTGAGATCACTTGATGTTTGTCTCGTATGTGGATACCCGTGGTGACAATGGGGTATTCTATTAAGTCACTTGATATATGTTTTGGTATTCAACTTACGGATTCCTGTGGTGACATTGGGGTAATCTAGGCATAGGGGTTGACACACGTTTCCGTCCTACGTTCTCCGATAGAAACTTTGTTGTGATTCTTTGTCGCATGTTAGGGATTGTTATATGATTCAATTATGCTAGCACTCTTGAGAGATTGCACTAGTGAAAGTATGAACCCTAGGTCTTGTTTTCAAGCATTGCAATACCATTTGTGCCCACTTTTATCACTCGCTACCTTGCTATTTTTAATATTTCATAATACTATCCATACTACACTTGTATCACCATCTCTTCATCGAACTAGTGCACCTATATAATTTACCATTGTATTGGGTGTGTTAGGGCTACAAGAGATTTATTGTATTTGATTGTAGGTTGTTTGAGAGAGACCATCTTCATTCTATGCTCTACGGATTGATAAAACTTAGGTCATCCACTTGAGGCAAATTTTTTCTTATGCTACAAAACTCTGCGCTTGGAGGCCTAACCGAGTCTACAAGAATAAAGTTGTGTAGTAGACATCACCTGCTCATCCGCCCGCAGATGCTCCTGGAGGAGGTTGTGGTTGTATTTGGCATCGTCCAAAGCCTCCCGGAACTTCTCCATCCGCACCATGTCCATATAATGGGCACAGGCCTTGCCGATGGTCATGGTTGTCGGGAAACATAGCATGCAATTCAAAAAAGTTCCTACGCTCATGCAAGATCTATCTAGGAGATGCATAGAACGAGAGGGGGAGAGTGTGTCCATGTACCCTCGTAGACCGAAAGCGGAAGCATTTGACAACGCGATTGATGGAGTCGAACTTCTTCTTACTCCGACCGATCAAGCACCGAACCTATGACACCTCCGAGTTCTGCACACGTTCAGCTCGGTGACGTCCCTCGCCTTCTTGATCCAACAAGGTGTCGAGGTAGTAGATGAGTTCCCTCAGCACGACGGTGTGGTGACGGTGATGGTGACGTGATCTGCGCAGGATTTCTCCTAAGCACCGCGAGAATATGACCGGGGGTGTAAACTGTGGAGGGGGGCGCCGCACACGGCTAACAATTGATGTTGTGTGCTTGTGAGGTGCCCCCTCCCCACATATATATAGGTGGTGAAGGAAATATGCCCTATAGGCAATAATAAAGTTATTATTTATTTCCTTATATCATGATAAATGTTTATTATTCATGCTAGAATTGTATTAACCGGAAACATAATACATGTGTGAATACATAGACAAACAGAGTGTCACTAGTATGCCTCTACTTGACTAGCTCGTTAATCAAAGATGGTTATGTTTCCTAACCATGGACAAAGAGTTGTTATTTGATTAACGGGATCACATCATTAGGTGAATGATCTGATTGACATGACCCATTCCATTAGCTTAGCACCCGATCGTTTAGTATGTTGCTATTGCTTTCTTCATGACTTATACATGTTCCTATGACTATGAGATTATGCAACTCCCGTTTGCCGGAGGAACACTTTGTGTGCTACCAAACATCACAACGTAACTGGGTGATTATAAAGGTGCTCTACAGGTGTCTCCAAATGTACATGTTGGGTTGGCGTATTTCGAGATTAGGATTTGTCACTCCGATTGTCGGAGAGGTATCTCTGGGCCCTCTCGGTAATGCACATCACATAAGCCTTGCAAGCATTGCAACTAATGAGTTAGTTGTGATGATGTATTACGGAACGAGTAAAGAGACTTGCCGGTAACGAGATTGAACTAGGTATTGAGATACCGACGATCGAATCTCGGGCAAGTAACATACCGATGACAAAGGGAACAACGTATGTTGTTATGCGGTCTGACCGATAAAGATCTTCGTAGAATATGTAGGAGCCAATATGAGCATCCAGGTTCCGCTATTGGTTATTGACCGGAGACGTGTCTCGGTCATGTCTACATTGTTCTCGAACCCGTAGGGTCCGCACGCTTAACGTTACGATGACAGTTTATGAGTTTATGTATTTTGATGTACCGAAGGTTGTTCGGAGTCCCGGATGTGATCATGGACATGAAGAGGAGTCTCGAAATGGTCGAGACATAAAGATCGATATATTGGAAGCCTATATTTGGATATCGGAATCGTTCCGGGTGAAATCGGGATTTTACCGGAGTACCGGGGGGTTACCGGAACCCCCCGGGGGTTATTGGGCCTACATGGGCCCTAAGGGAGAAGAGGAAAGGAGGCAAGAGGTGGCCGCCGCGCCCCTCCCCTCCCTAGTCCGAATAGGACAAGGAGAGGGGGGCGGCGCCCCCCCTTTCCTTTCCCTCTTCCTCCTCTTTCCCACTTCTCCTTCTCCAACTAGGAAAGAAGGGAGTCCTACTCCCGGTGGGAGTAGGACTCCCCCTTGGCGCGCCCTCCTTGGCCGCCCCCCTTGGCTCCTTTATATACGGGGGCAGGGGGGCACCCTAGAACACACAAGTTGATCTTCGTGATCGTTCCTTAGCCGTGTGCGGTGCCCCCCTCCACCATATTCCACCTCGGTCATATTGTAGCGGTGCTTAGGCGAAGCCCTGCGACGGTTGAACATCAAGATCGTCACCACGCCGTCGTGCTGACGGAACTCCTCCCCGAAGCTTTGCTGGATCGGAGCCCGGGGAGCGTCATCGAGCTGAACGTGTGCCAAGAACTCGGAGGTGCCGGAGTAACGGTGCTTGGATCGGTTGGACCGGGAAGACGTACGGCTACTTCCTCTACGTTGCGTCAACGCTTCCGCTTCGGTCTACGAGGGTACGTAGACAACACTCTCCCCTCTCGTTGCTATGCATCACCATGATCTTGTGTGTGCGTAGGAATTTTTTTGAAATTACTACGTTCCCCAACAGTGGCATCCGAGCCTAGGTTTTATGGTTTGATATTATATGCACGAGTAGAACACAAGTGAGTTGTGGGCGATATAAGTCATACTGCTTACCAGCATGTCATACTTTGGTTCGGCGGTATTGTTGGATGAAGCGGCCCGGACCGACATTACGCGTACGCTTACGCGAGACTGGTTCTATCGCCGTGCTTTGCACACAGGTGGCTGGCGGGTGTCAGTTTCTCCAACTTTAGTTGAACCGAGTGTGGCTACGCCCGGTCCTTGCGAAGGTTAAAACAGCACCAACTTGACAAACTATCGTTGTGGTTTTGATGCGTAGGTAAGATTGGTTCTTGCTTAAGCCCGTAGCAGCCACGTAAAACTTGCAACAAACAAAGTAGAGGACGTCTAACTTGTTTTTGCAGGGCATGTTGTGATGTGATATGGTCAAGGCATGATGCTAAATTTTATTGTATGAGATGATCATGTTTTGTAACCAAGTTATCGGCAACTGGCAGGAGCCATATGGTTGTCGCTTTATTGTACGCAATGCAATCGCCCTGTAATGCTTTACTTTATCACTAAGCGGTAGCGATAGTCGTAGAAGCATAAGATTGGCGAGACGACAACGATGCTACGATGGAGATCAAGGTGTCGCGCCGGTGACGATGGTGATCATGACGGTGCTTCGGAGATGGAGATCACAAGCACAAGATGATGATGGCCATATCATATCACTTATATTGATTTCATGTGATGTTTATCTTTTATGCATCTTATCTTGCTTTGATTGATGGTAGCATTATAAGATGATCTCTCACTAAATTTCAAGATAAAAAGTGTTCTCCCTGAGTATGCACCGTTGCCAAAGTTCATCGTGCCCAGACACCACGTGATGATCGGGTGTGATAAGCTCTACGTCCATCTACAACGGGTGCAAGCCAGTTTTGCACACGCAGAATACTCAGGTTAAACTTGACGAGCCTAGCATATGCAGATATGGCCTCGGAACACTGAGACCGAAAGGTCGAGCGTGAATCATATAGTAGATATGATCAACATAGCGATGTTCACCATTGAAAACTACTCCATTTCACGTGATGATCGGTTATGGTTTAGTTGATTTGGATCACGTGATCACTTAGATGATTAGAGGGATGTCTATCTAAGTGGGAGTTCTTAAGTAATATGATTAATTGAACTTAAATTTATCATGAACTTAGTCCCTGATAGTATCTTGCTTGTTTATGTTGATTGTAGATAGATGGCCCGTGCTGTTGTTCCGTTGAATTTTAATGTGTTCCTTGAGAAAGCAAAGTTGAAAGATGATGGTAGCAATTACACGGACTGGGTCCGTAACTTGAGGATTATCCTCATTGCTGCACAGAAGAGTTACGTCCTGGAAGCACCGCTGGGTGCCAGGCCTGCTGCTGATGCAACTGACAACGTTAAGAACGTCTGGCAGAGCAAAGCTGATGACTACTCGATAGTTCAATGTTCCATGCTTTACGGCTTAGAACCGGGACTTCAACGACGTTTTGAACGTCATGGGGCATATGAGATGTTCCAGGAGTTGAAGTTAATATTCCAGAAGAATGCCCGGATTGAGAGATATGAAGTCTCCAATAAATTCTATAACTGCAAGATGGAGGAGAATAGTTCTATCAGTGAGCATATACTCAAGATGTCTGGGTATTGTAATCACTTGATTCAACTGGGAGTTAATCTTCCGGATGATAGCATCATTGACAGAATTCTCCAATCACTTCCACCAAGCTACAAGAGCTTCGTGATGAACTATAATATGCAAGGGATGGATAAGACAATTCCCGAGATCTTCGCAATGCTAAAGGCTGCGGAGGTAGAAATCAAGAAGGAGCATCAAGTGTTGATGGTCAACAAGACCACTAGTTTCAAGAAAAAGGGCAAAGGGAAGAAGAAGATGAACTTCAAGAAGAACAGCAAGCAAGTTGTTGCTCAGGAGAAGAAACCCAAGTCTGGACCTAAGCCTGAAACTGAGTGCTTCTACTGCAAGCAGACTGGTCACTGGAAGCGGAACTGCCCCAAGTATTTGGTGGATAAGAAGGATGGCAAGGTGAACAAAGGTATATGTGATATACATGTTATTGATGTGTACCTTACTAGAGCTCGCAGTAGCACCTGGGTATTTGATACTGGTTCTGTTGCTAATATTTGCAACTCGAAACAGGGACTACGGATTAAGCGAACACTGGCAAAGGACGAGGTGACGATGCGCGTGGGAAATGGTTCCAAAGTCGATGTGATCGCGGTCGGCACGCTACCTCTACATCTACCTTCGGGATTAGTATTAGACCTAAATAATTGTTATTTGGTGCCAGCGTTGAGCATGAACATTATATCTGGATCTTGTTTGATGCGAGACGGTTATTCATTTAAATCAGAGAATAATGGTTGTTCTATTTATATGAGTAATATCTTTTATGGTCATGCACCCTTGAAGAGTGGTCTATTTTTTGATGAATCTCGATAGTAGTGATACACATATTCATAATGTTGAAGCCAAAGATGCAGAGTTGATAATGATAGTGCAACTTATTTGTGGCACTGCCGTTTATGTCATATCGGTGTAAAGCGCATGAAGAAACTCCATACTGATGGACTTTTGGAACCACTTGATTATGAATCACTTGGTACTTGCGAACCGTGCCTCATGGGCAAGATGACTAAAACGCCGTTCTCCGGTACTATGGAGAGAGCAATAGATTTGTTGGAAATCATACATACAGATGTATGTGGTCCGATGAATGTTGAGGCTCGTGGCGGATATCGTTATTTTCTCACCTTCACAGATGATTTAAGCAGATATGGGTATATCTACTTAATGAAGCATAAGTCTGAAACATTTGAAAAGTTCAAAGAATTTCAGAGTGAAGTTGAAAATCATCGTAACAAGAAAATAAAGTTTCTACGATCTGATCGTGGAGGAGAATATTTGAGTTACGAGTTTGGTCTATATTTGAAACAATGCGGAATAGTTTCGCAGCTCACGCCACCCGGAACACCACAACGTAATGGTGTGTCCGAACGTCGTAATCGTACTTTACTTGATATGGTGCGATCTATGATGTCTCTTACAGATTTACCGCTATCGTTTTGGGGTTATGCTTTAGAGACGGCCGCATTCACGTTAAATATGGCACCATCAAAATCCGTTGAGACAACGCCTTATGAACTATGGTTTGGCAAGAAACCAAAGTTGTCGTTTCTTAAAGTTTGGGGCTGTGATGCTTATGTGAAAAAGCTTCAACCTGATAAGCTCGAACCCAAATCGGAGAAATGTGTCTTCATAGGATACCCAAAGGAGACTGTTGGGTACACCTTCTATCACAGATCCGAAGGCAAGACATTCGTTGCTAAAAATGAATCTTTTCTAGAGAAGGAGTTTCTCTCGAAAGAAGTGAGTGGGAGGAAAGTAGAACTTGATGAGGTAACTATACCTGCTCCCTTATTGGAAAGTAGTACATCAAAGAAACCGGTTTCTGTGACACCTAAACCAATTAGTGAGGAAGTTAATGATGATGATCATAGAACTTCAGAACAAGTTGCTACTAAACCTCATAGATCAAACAGAGTAAGATCCGCACCAGAGTGGTACGGTAATCCTGTTCTGGAAGTCATGCTACTAGATCATGATGAACCTACGAACTATGAAGAAGCGATGGTGAGCCCAGATTCCGCGAAATGGCTTGAAGCCATGAAATCTGAGATGGGATCCATGTATGAGAACAAAGTGTGGACTTTGGTTGACTTGCCCGATGATCGGCAAGCAATTGAGAATAAATGGATCTTCAAGAAGAAGACTGACGCTGACGGTAATGTTACTGTCTACAAAGCTCGAATTGTTGCAAAAGGTTTTCGACAAGTTCAAGGGATTGACTACGATGAGACCTTCTCACCCGTAGCGATGCTTAAGTCTGTCCGAATCATGTTAGCAATTGCCGCATTTTATGATTATGAAATTTGGTAAATGGATGTCAAAACTGCATTCCTGAATGGATTTCTGGAAGAAGAGTTTTATATGATGCAACCAGAAGGTTTTGTCGATCCAAAGGGAGCTAACAAAGTGTGCAAGCTCCAGCGATCCATTTATGGACTGGTGCAAGCCTCTCGGAGTTGGAATAAACGCTTTGATAGTGTGATCAAAGCATTTGGTTTTATACAGACTTTTGGAGAAGCCTGTATTTACAAGAAAGTGAGTGGGAGCTCTATAGCATTTCTGATATTATATGTGGATGACATATTACTAATTGGAAATGATATAGAATTTCTGGATAGCATAAAGGGATACTTGAATAAGAGTTTTTCAATGAAATACCTCGGTGAAGCTGCTTACATATTAGGCATTAAGATCTATAGAGATAGATCAAGACGCTTAATTGGACTTTCACAAAGCACATACCTTGACAAAGTTTTGAAGAAGTTCAAAATGGATCAAGCAAAGAAAGGGTTCTTGCCTGTGTTACAAGGTGTGAAGTTGAGTAAGACTCAATGCCCGACTACTGCAGAAGATAGAGAGAAAATGAAAGATGTTCCCTATGCTTCAGCCAAAGGCTCTATCATGTATGCAATGCTATGTACCAGACCTGATGTGTGCCTTGCTATAAGTCTAGCAGGGAGGTACCAAAGTAATCCAGGAGTGGATCACTGGACAGCGGTCAAGAACATCCTGAAATACCTGAAAAGGACTAAGGATATGTTTCTCGTTTATGGAGGTAACAAAGAGCTCATCGTAAATGGTTACGTTGATGCAAGCTTTGACACTGATCCGGACGATTCTAAATCGCAAACCGGATACGTGTTTACATTAAACGGTGGAGCTGTCAGTTGGTGCAGTTCTAAACAAAGCGTCGTGGCGGGATCTACATGTGAAGCGGAATACATAGCTGCTTCGGAAGCAGCAAATGAAGGAGTCTGGATGAAGGAGTTCATATCCGATCTAGGTGTCATACCTAGTGCATCGGGTCCAATGAAAATCTTTTGTGACAATACTGGTGCAATTGCCTTGGCAAAGGAATCCAGATTTCACAAGAGAACCAAGCACATCAAGAGACGCTTCAATTCCATCCGGGATCTAGTCCAGGTGGGAGACATAGAGATTTGCAAGATACATACGGATCTGAATGTAGCAGACCCGTTGACTAAGCCTCTTCCACGAGCAAAACATGATCAGCACCAAGGCTCCATGGGTGTTAGAATCATTACTGTGTAATCTAGATTATTGACTCTAGTGCAAGTGGGAGACTGAAGGAAATGTGCCATAGAGGCAATAATAAAGTTATTATTTATTTCATTATATCATGATAAGTGTTTATTATTCATGCTAGAATTGTATTAACCGGAAACATAATACATGTGTGAATACATAGACAAACAGAGTGTCACTAGTATGCCTCTACTTGACTAGCTCGTTAATCAAAGATGGTTATGTTTCTAACCATGGACAAAGAGTTGTTATTTGATTAACGGGATCACATCATTAGGTGAATGATCTGATTGACATGACCCATTCCATTAGCTTAGCACCCGATCGTTTAGTATGTTGCTATTGCTTTCTTCATGACTTATACATGTTCCTATGACTATGAGATTATGCAACTCCCGTTTGCCGGAGGAACACTTTGTGTGCTAACAAACGTCACAACGTAACTGGGTGATTATAAAGGTGCTCTACAAGTGTCTCCAAAGGTACATGTTGGGTTGGCGTATTTCGAGATTAGGATTTGTCACTTCGATTGTCGGAGAGGTATCTCTGGGCCCTCTCGGTAATGCACATGACATAAGCCTTGCAAGCATTGCAACTAATGAGTTAGTTGTGAGATGATGTATTACGGAATGAGTAAAGAGACTTGCCGGTAACAAGATTGAACTAGGGGTTGAAATACTGACGATCGAATCTCGGGCAAGTAACATACCGATGACAAAGGGAACAACGTATGTTGTTATGCGGTCTGGCCGATAAAGATCTTCATAGAATATGTAGGAACCAATATGAGCATCCAGGTTCCGCTATTGGTTATTGACCGGAGACGTGTCTCGGTCATGTCTACATTGTTCTCGAACCGTAGGGTCCACACGCTTAATGTTACAATGACAGTTTCATTATGAGTTTATGTATTTTGATGTTACCGAAGGTTGTTCGGAGTCCCGGATGTGATCATGGACATGACGAGGAGTCTCGAAATGGTCGAGACATAAAGATCGATATATTGGAAGCCTATATTTGGATATCGGAATCGTTCCGGGTGAAATCGGGATTTTACCTGAGTACCGGGGGGTTACCGGAACCCCCCCGGGGGTTATTGGGCCTACATGGGCCCTAAGGGAGAAGAGGAAAGGAGGAAAGAGGTGGCCGCGCGCCCCTCCCCTCCCTAGTCCGAATAGGACAAGGAGAGGGGGGCGGCGCCCCCCCTTTCCTTTCCCTCTTCCTCCTCTTTCCCACTTCTCCTTCTCCAACTAGGAAAGAAGGGAGTCCTACTCCCGGTGGGAGTAGGACTCCCCCTTGGCGCGCCCTCCTTGGCCGCCCCCCTTGGCTCCTTTATATACGGGGGCAGGGGGGCACCCTAGAACACACAAGTTGATCTTCGTGATCGTTCCTTAGCCGTGTGCGGTGCCCCCTCCACCATATTCCACCTCGGTCATATTGTAGCGGTGCTTAGGCGAAGCCCTGCGACGGTTGAACATCAAGATCGTCACCACGCCGTCGTGCTGACGGAACTCCTCCCCGAAGCTTTGCTGGATCAGAGCCCGGGGAGCGTCATCGAGCTGAACGTGTGCCAAGAACTCGGAGGTGCCGGAGTAACGGTGCTTGGATCAGTTGGACCGGGAAGACGTACGACTACTTCCTCTACGTTGCGTCAACGCTTCCGCTTCGGTCTACGAGGGTACGTAGACAACACTCTCCCCTCTCGTTGCTATGCATCACCATGAACTTGTGTGTGCGTAGGAAGTTTTTTGAAATTACTACGTTCCCCAACAGGTGGGAGGGGAGGGAAGGCAGCCAGGGCGCCATAGGGCTTGGCCGCTGTCCCCTAGGGGCTCTGCCTTGCCCTGCGCCCCCTTTCCTTGTATATGGAAGGAGGAAGGAAAGAGGGGAGAGGGGGAAGGAAGGGGGAATCATATTCCCTCTCTTTCCTTTCCTCCTCCCCTTTTCCTTCTCCACTTAGGCCGGCCCATATGGGGGGTGCACCAGCCCCTTGTGGCTGGTGTGTTTCCCCTCTTGGCCCATAAGGCCCATATCTTTTGCTGGGGGTGCCCGGAACCCCTTCCGGTGACCGATATGTACCTGGTACCCTCCGGAACACTTCCGGTGTCCGAATACCATCGTTCTGTTGGAAATATGCCCTAGAGGCAATAATAAAATGGCTATTATTATATTTCCTTGTTCATGATAATCGTCTATTGTTCATGCTATGATTGTATTAACCGAAAACCGTAATACATGTGTGAATACATAGACCACAACATGTCCCTAGTGAGCCTCTAGTTGAGTAGCTCGTTGATCAATAGATGGTTGTGGTTTCCTGACCATGGACATTGGATGTCGCTGATAATGAGATCACATCATTTAAATACATTATAACTATGCACTCTAGGAAGCCTCTCACGCATTCATGATTTCTGGCCGTTCGATCTTGCCTATGGACTCTGCTGGCCGTCAGATGCAGGTTTCTAATCCCGCACAACCCCACACACTCGGCTGGGCTGCTACTCCCGTAGCAAAAACGCAGGCACCTCGTTGATTGGGCCTGTTACAAGGAGCCTGTTACTGCCCCTCTGCATGGGCTAGCCCATCTAATGCTCGCCCCCAGTACTCGGGTGATCCGAAGAGGCAGCGACGACGTGACGCCGCCGCCCGACGTTCTTCTTTCCTATCGATCATGGTGGAGGTCCGTTACTGCCGGGTGCCGGCTCACCTCCTTCTGCTTTTCCGTGAGCCCTACTCATTCTTTCTGTGCTTGCTAATCTCCTTTACCATGCACGCTTCTACCAGATCCATTGCCACTGTGAAGCCCAACTCGTGAGCAAGCGTCGAAGGTTGAGGAAGAAGAGAAGAGGGGGAGAGGGGCTCTCCCATTTTGGGACACGCTACTGTGCAAATGGAGATAACTGCTACCATCCCTTGCTCTAGCCCCGCCCTGCACGGCACTACGGCAGCCACGGGCTCTCCCATCCATGGTGGCTGCCCATCAGACCTCCTCTTCCTTGCCGGCGTGCTGAACTGACTTTTGGGTTGCTGCGTGATGGGTGAGACTCCTTGTTGGATGTGAAATATTTCTTCTGCAACGTGTTCTCATTATTGTTTATGACCTAAAATAATGGAAGTGGTAGGGACGATTGGCAGATCTCGCACCTCATTCATGTTGGAATTGGCTACTTTCATTTTTGTGCTAGAGTTGATTCAGTTGATGCCTCGGTGTTGTCCATTGAGGCGGGTACAAGACCGTAAGATGCAATGAGAAGAAGTAGCACCAGCCAAGCGACCTTGAGGGGCAGCAGTTGTTGCTAGACGCTTAGAGAGTATCAGCCATATAGTAGGAGGCCTTTCTCTGATTGTCCATGGCATTTCTTTAAATAATCCGCTGAGTTGTGTTATTTTTAGATCTAAAATCAGAAAGCAAGTGAAGTGTAAGAATCTAGATTTGACGAGGGAAAAAAAATCAGTTGATAGTTTCCACATTTTCATCTCACGAACAGTTCACCTATGTATTACTCAAGACAATACGTCCTTGATAACTTCCAGAATTTTCTGTTCACCGATTCAGTATTCCACCAGTAGTCCACCTTACTAGCATACATAATTGGTTACAATAACTACTATTGCTATTATGTAATTATGTTGACAATCTCTTGCGCTGAAGGATTTCTTCCAAAAATGATCTTATATATGTGCATTCAAGAAAAGCAAATTTAAGTCGAAGTGCTTGTTTTCCAGGTTTCTTTTGTCAATTGTCATGTTGTTTAGCCTATGTATCATGCCTGCTACTACTTCATTCTTATGTTTCTACTGAGGAACCTTGAGGGATACAGAAGTACAACTTAACTCCATGTCTTCACCTCTTATTTTTTTAGCAGGGATCGCTGGGAAGGTCCAAAGGAGAAGAGATCGAACATGGCTCATGACGATCCAGTTCATTGCTAGAGTCCAAACTCCCCCACTATCTTTTCATCAACCATTTAGGAGAGATCATTAATAGAAGAAGAAAGAGCAGAATACAAGGGTTCAGAGGTACCATGACCAAAAACCAAAAACAAATTAAAAGGAATTAAATCAGCTTAAACACTACTGTACAAGAAGGTCCAGAAATCAGTTAAGTGGCTTAATTCAATAACTAGCGTCAACCTCGATTTGGCATGATATGAAGAACAGGAGAGACTCTTATCAAAATTATCGTTTTCTGGTAAATCGCATGTAACTTGCTTAGTGTTTCTATAGATCCTCTAATTGAAAGAAGCTACTGCTATGAGCTATGTAGTAGAAATTCTTATTCAGATTGCAGGTTACTTACTATGCGAGCCTACTTTGCGTGTAGAAATGTAGAATTGTACTCCATTAGTTTGCTCTTCATTGACATTGAATACGACATGCAAATAGGACTGAAGCCTGCACCTATCGGGGGGATGAACCGATGACACATCTCTAGGAGTTTCTGCAATTTAAAAAGTCATGATTCATATTTGGATTAGACATGTAGACTACTTTAAGAATTATAGATAATTCAAGAGAAGCTACATCTGGCCATCTTGTTTCATCATATTACCATATAACTTCGAATTTCAATGGCATGTAGAGCATTTTGATAATTTGAATAATGATGTTTGTTGCTAAGAGGCTTATATTTGGGTTGTCATCGACATCACTCATCAGTGGGCCACGTTGCATGTGAGACGGGTCTACTCATCTGCATTTTTTCTTGACATAGGTGATTTTCAACCTTGCTCGATCGAGATATAATTGTACTTCCATTATGTTTGCCTTCAATATTATACTAACAACTTAGTTGTGTTGTATAGGATGATAGTTGATGCCATTAGAGGCACTAAACCATTTGGATTCCCAGTTGTCTTGCTTGGCAATGTCGCTCTGCACCTAGGGTGCCTCATCGCCTATTTATGCTTTAATTTCTTAGTTATGCTATGCTCTCTGAAGAAAAATGAGCAAAGTAGTTGCCTTGGTGTACATCATTTTTTTGTTGCTTCATGTCATTACCAGTTGCATGCTCTGAGTTTATATATGATGGACCAGTTTGCACACTCTACTATCAAAATTTTCTCAAATACTTGTACCCTCCAAATTGTATACGGTTCATTTGGGGTTCGTTTAGTATGATCAAGTGAGCTTGATCGTCACTAGCTGGAAGACGATAGTGTCTGCACCTGAATATACACGCCTGTCAAACGGCCACGTAGAACAACGTTCAACAAATTTGCTTCTATCATAATTCTGTTTTCAGTTTATATATGTATCTATAGACCCTGTTTGCACACTATACTATCCAAATTTCCTCAAATACTTGTACCCTACAGATTTTCTCAAATATCATTGTTTTCACATCATGGATGAGCATGGAAACATGTGAATTTGATGATCTTACAACCACAGATTTATGTTTCATGATATTATCCTATGAAGAATAAATATGGCTGCTTTGCTTTGTTTATCTAAAAAGTTAATTTTGTTTCTTTACCTAATTTCTTAACTCAGATACTTCATGCAATTATGTATACATGAAAAATCCCTATTATTCTATTGAATAAATGGACGGGCGCAGCAACGCGCGCCATCATTGATCTAGTTAGGAGAATGATGTGATGGACAAGACCCAATCCTAAGCATAGCATAAGATCGTGTAGTTCGTTTGCTAGAGCTTTTATAATGTCAAATATCATTTCCTTAGACCATGAGATTAAGCAACTCCCGGATACTGTATGAGTGCTTTGGGTGTATCAAACGTCACAATGTAACTGGGTGACTATAAAGGTGCACTACAAGTATCTCCAAAAGTATCTGTTGGGTTGGCACGAATCGAGACTGGGATTTGTCACTCCGTATGACGGAGAGGTATCTCCGGCCCACTCGGTAATGCATCATCATAACGAGCTCAATGTGACTAAGGAGTTAGCCACGTGATCATGCGTTACGGAATGAGTAAAAAGACTCGCCGTTAACGAGATTGAATGAGGTATGGGGAGACCGACGATCGAATCTCGGGCAAGTAACATACCGATGGACAAAGGGAATTGTATACGGGATTGATTGAATCCCCGACATCGTGGTTCATATGATGAGATCATCGTGGAACATGTGGGAGCCAACATGGGTATCCAGATCCCACTGTTGGTTATTGGTCGGAGAGATGTCTCGGTCATGTCTGCATGGTTCCCGAACCTGTAGGGTCTACACACTTAAGGTTTGGTGACGCTAGAGTTGTTATGGGAAATTGTATGTGGTTATCGAAGGTTGTTCGGAGTCCCGGATGAGATCCCGGACGTCGCGAGGAGTTCTGGGATGGTCCGGAGGTGAAGATTTATATATGGGAAGTCCAGCTTCAGTCGCCGGAATGGTTTCGGGGGTTATCGGTATTGTACCGGGACCACTGAAAGGTGTCCGGGGATCCACCGGGTGGGGCCACCTGCCCCGGAGGACTTAATGGGCTGAATATGGGAGGGAACCATCCCTCTACTAGTGGGCTGGTGCGCCCCCAAGGGCCTAAGGAGCCTAGGGTTGGAAACCCTAGGGGAGGGGGTGCCTCCCACCTTGCTTGGGGGGCAAGTCTTCCCCTCCTGGCCGCCGCCCCCCCTCTAGATGCATCTAGGGGGGCCGGTCCCCTCTTCCCTCCCCCCTATAAATAGTGAGGGGGGAGGGCAGCCGCACCCCATCCCCTGGCGCAGCCCCTCCCTCCTCCTCCTCCTCCTCCGTAGTGCTTGGCGAAGCCCTGCCGGAGAACCGCAAGCTCCACCACCACGCCGTCATGCTGCCAGAGCTCTCCCTCACCTTATCCTCTCCCCTTGATGGATCAAGAAGGAGGAGACATCCCCGGGCTGTACGTGTGTTCAATGCGGACGCGTCATCCGTTCGACGCTTGGATTGGATCTTCCGCGATTTGAATCGCCGTGAGTACGACTCCATCTACCGCGTTCTTGTAATGCTTCCGCTTAGCGATCTTCAAGGGTATGAAGATGCACTCCCTCTCTCTCATTGCTAGCATCTCCTAGATTGATCTTGGTGACACGTAGGAAATTTTTGAATTATTATTACGTTACCCAACAGTGGCATCATGAGCTAGGTCTATGTGTAGATTCTATGCACAAGTAGAACACAAGTAGTTGTGGGCGATGATTTGTTCAATTTTCTTACCGTTACTAGTCTTATCTTAATTCCGCGGCATTGTGGGATGAAGCGGCCCGGACTGACCTTACACGTATGCTTACGTGAGACAGGTTCCACCGACTGACATGCACTTGATGCATAAGGTGGCTAGCGGGTGTCTGTCTCTCCCACTTTAGTCGGATTGGATTCGATGAAGAGGGTCCTTATGAAGGGTAAATAGCAATTGGCATATCACCGTTATGGATTTTGCGTAGGTAAGAAACGTTCTTGCTAGAAACCCATAGCAGCCACGTAAAACATGCAACAACAATTAGCGGACGTCTAACTTGTTTTTGCAGGGTATGTTATGTGATGTGATATGGCCAAAAGGTTGTGACGAATGATATATGTGATGTATGAGATTGATCATGTTCTCGTAATAGGAATCACGACTTGCATGTCGATGAGTATGACAACCGGCAGGAGCCATAGGAGTTGTCTTAATTTCTAGCATGACCCGCGTGTCAATGAAAATGCCATGTAATTACTTTACTTTATTGCTAACCGTTAGCCATAGTAGTAGAAGTAATAGTTGGCGAGACAACTTCATGAAGACACGATGATAGAGATCATGGTGTCATGCCGGTGACAAAGGTGATCATGCCACGCCTCGAAGATGGAGATCAAATGTGCAAGATGATATTGGCCATATCATGTGACTTTATGATTTGCATGTGATGTTTGTCATGTTTACATCTTATTTGCTTAGAACGACGGTAGCATAAATAAGATGATCCCTCACTAAAATTTCAAGAAATGTGTTCCACCTAACTGTGCACCATTGCGAAGGTTCATTGTTTTGAAGCACCACGTGATGATCGGGTGTGATAGATTCTAACGTTCGCATACAACGGGTGTAAGCCAGATTTACACATGCGAAACACTTAGGTTGACTTGACGATCCTAGCATGTATAGACATGGACTCGGAACACGAGAGACCGAAAGGTCGAACATGAGTCGTATGGTAGATGCGATCAACATGGAGATGTTCACCGTTGATGACTAGTCCGTCTCACGTGATATTCGGACATGGCCTAGTCGATTTAGATCATGTATCACTTAGATGACTAGAGAGATGTCTATCTGAGTGGGAGTTCATTAAATAATTTGATTAGATGAACTTAATTATCATGAACTTAGTCTAAAATATCTTTACAATATGTCTTGTAGATCAAATGGCCCATGCTAATGTTGCCCTCAACTTCAACGCATTCCTAGAGAAAACCAAACTGAAAGATGATGGTAGCAACTATACATACTGGGTCTGTAACTTGAGGATCATCCTCATAGCTGCCAATAAAGCATATGTCCTTGAAGCACCGCTAGGTGACACACCCATTTTCCTAGCAACTCAAGACGTTATGAACGCCTAGCAGTCACGTAGTGATGATTACTCCCTGGTTCAGTGCGGCATGCTTTACAGCTTAGAATCGGGGCTCCAAAAGCGTTTTGAACGCCATGGAACATATGAGATGTTCCAAGAGCTAAAAATGGTTTTCCAAGCTCATGCCCGGGTCGAGAGATATGAAGTCTCCGACAAGTTCCATAGTTGTAAGATGGAGGAAAACAACTCTGTCAGCGTGCATATACTCAAAATGTCTGGGTTGCACAATCGCTTGTCTCGGCTGGGAGTTAATCTTCCAGATGACTCGGTCATTGATAGGATCCTCCAGTCGCTTCCACATAGCTACAAGAGCTTTGTGATGAACTACAATATGCAAGGGATGGAGAAGTCCATTCTTGATTTATATTCAATGCCGGAATCAGCAGAGGTGGAGATCAAAAAGGAACATCAAGTGTTGATGGTGAATAAGACCACTAGTTTCAAGAAAGGCAAGGGTAAGAAGAACTTCAAGAAGGACGACAAGGGAGTTGCCACGCCTGGTAAGTCAGTTGCCGGGAAGAAGCCAAAGAATGGACCCAAGCCTGAGACTCAGTGCTTTTATTGCAAGGGAAATGGTCACTGGAAACGAAACTGCTCCAAGTACTTAGCGGATAATAAGGCCGTCAATGCCAAACGTATATATGATATACATGTTATTGATGTGTAACTTACCAGCGCTCGTACTAGCTCCTGGGTATTCGATACCGGTGTGGTTGCTCATATTTGTAACTCAAAACAAGAACTGCGGAATAAGCGGAGACTGGTGAAGGACGAGGTGACGATGCACGTCGGGAATGGTTCCAAGGTCGATGTGATCGCCGTCGGCACGGTACCTCTACTTCTACCTTCGGGGTTAGTTTTAAACCTCAATAATTGTTATTTAGTGCCAGCTTTGAGCATTAACATTGTATCTGGATCTCGTTTAATGCGAGATGGCTACTCATTTAAATCCGAGAATAATGGTTGTTCTATTTATATGAGAGATATGTTTTATGGTCTTCCCCGCTGGTCAATGGTTTATATTTATTGAATCTCGAACGTGATGTTACACATATTCATAGTGTGAATGCCTAAAGATGTAAGGTTGATAATGATAGTCCCACATACTTGTGGCATTGCCACTATTGGGAATATGACCACCAGGTATGACCCGCCCAGGAGGGGCCGGGTCAATCTTCATGGCGGGTTATTTAAAGACGCCCAGCGAATATACAAAGAGATGGTTTATTATAAGACTTGTAGTAGGCCCAAGCGCAGAGGCGGCTTAAGACCCGTAATTGTAAACCGCCATGTATAAGTAAGACTTGCAAAGAAAGGCATGTAAAAGAATTCACCGAGCCGGACACGTTGTATGAGCCGGCCGGGACTCTGTAGGCTGCTAGACATCCACCCGTGTATATAAGGGGACGACCCGGTGGCGGCTTAGGGAAAGAAAGAACAGATCGAGAGCCAAGCTAGCGTATTTCACTCCTTGGTCATTGAAACCTAGCAATACCACAACAACCGGACTAGGCCTTACCTTCACCGCAAGGGGCCGAACCAGTATAAACCTCTCGTGTCCTTTGTCCTGATTAACCCCTTTAAGCTTCCTAGTTGCGATGGCTCCACGACTAAGTCCTTTCACTAGGACATCTTCCGTGACAATTCCACGACAGTTGGCGCCCACCGTGGGGCCAGCGCACGGTGGATTTGAGTTCTTGAAGGGCAGCTTCGAAGGGCTCAAGGGATACGCTATGGGCCGGAGGACCAAGAGTCGTTGCAGCAAGCTCTACATCGATGACACAGGATGGCCCCCCGAGGCCGGCTCAATCGAGTATGGGTACTGGGTCCCCTTCGGCGGAATCCATGTCTTCATCGGCCGGATCGGCGAGCCGGGCCCTGAGCCGGACATCTGCACCGACCTCATCGAGACGGCTCAGCGAGCAACACCCGCCCGGGCTCAACCCGTCGTGAGGCATGCCTTCGTGGGTTGCATCCATGGAGGGGAACTTTCTGAAGGATCGGTGGATGGTGGTGAGACGACTATTTGCTCTGATGATGAGTCATCCACGGGCGAGACAGATTCTTTGTATCAACTACAAGATGGCGGGCTTGGGGGCTGTTCCGATGGTAATAGTATTCCGGACCCCTTTGAGCCGCCGAATCGAGCCGAAGTCTTCATGGCTGGCACTCAACCCGGTCAGAATTCTACGGCTGCGGCAGTAATAACCACCGGGTCGGCGGCGGCCGGGTCAGGAGACCCCGCGCGCCCGCCGGCTCAGGTGCTGATGGATCTCATGGATAGGATGACGACTCTATTGACCGCCGTGGTTGAACCGGTGGACAAAACTCAGCATGATGCGGAAGTGGCACGGTTACGCGAGGAGGTAGCAAAAGCCAAGGAAGTCTTGGCGGCAGAGGACGTCAGGATAGCTGCAGAGCTGGCGGCTCTGGATGCTCGTGCTCAGCAGCTTCAAGCGGAGACTTTTCGGCTCTCGGTGGATCTAAACGCATCAAATGAGGTCATGAGGAGAAGGCACCAAAAATCTCAATCACGTCTGCCTCTGACTTATGATCCTAGGAACCTCTTCCACACACCTGGAGCTGGTCCCAGTAACCCGCCAGAGGCAAACCGGATCATAACACCTGGGACCGGAGCGCCGGTTCAACCGCGGGCCATGGAACCCCCCATGTGAATACCGCTCCGCCTCATTACACACCAATACCACCGGGTCACTTTTCTAACCCTTTGGAGAATCTTACCGCTGCGTCGGCTCGTTTGGCGGCTCTCCCGATGGAAGGCGACTCTCCGACAGCGATCGAAACATGACGGGTCAAAGAACTTCTTCAGACGGCTCTGGCACAACAGGATGCATATTCTTATAGTCGAGATAGAATTCATTCAACCCCTCGCCCAAGCCGGAGCCCAAGCTATAGCAGGCATATGGACTCAGCGGCCATGTCAAGCAATGCCCAGCGCCGTAACCAACCACGCGGGCGTGACCCGGCCTGGGGCGGAGCCCTTAACTTGGTGGACCAGGAAAGGATCCGTCAAGAGGTAGAATGGGCGGTTCAACAGGCGGCTGAGCAGGCGGCTCACCAAGCTTTTCCAGTTTATCCAGCGACCTCTGTTGAAGCAGGGGTGGCCACAAGGACAGAGGTGTCCCTTGTCTTGTGTCGGCTCTGCGTAATGAGCGTTTGCCAAAGGACTTTAAGGGGCCTCGTAAGGTGCCCAATTACACAGCCGACCTGCAGCCCGGAGCATGGATTGAAAGTTACGAGATGGCCATGGAGTTATTAGAGGTCAGTGATGCAGCAATGGCCAAATAATTCACCATGATGTTGGATGGAACAACTCGTACTTGGTTAAAGGGGTTGCCACCCGACTCCATCAGCTCATGGGCGGAGTTAAAGGCCCGGTTCATTCAGAACTTCAAAGATACATGTAAACATCCCATGTTGATCATGGACTTGACTAACTGCAAGCAAGAGGACGGCGAATCCACGACCCATTGGGTGCGCCGGGTCAAGGAAATAATACATTCATCTAATAAGATGGATGCCGGCTTCGTGGTCTTAATGTTGGAGAAAAATTGCCGTTTTGAACCTCTGAAATAGAAGCTGGGGCGGCTCAAGCGTGACTGTAATGACATGGGCCAGCTGATGGCGGCTCTCGTCAAGGACGCCAATTCTGACAGTACCAAGGATCCCGCGTCTAACAAAGAGAAGACAGGGAAGGGAAAGAAGAACGACAATTGCAAAGGTCACCAGCACAACCCGACGAATCAAGGAGGTAATAAACGTAAGGCTGACGGTAGTCTGGAGTTTGTGGCTAACGCCAATGCACAGGGTAAGAATCAACGACGCAAGGGGAGGCCAGCTCCTCGGTCTAGCGGGTCAGGTCCCACCCTTGAGCAGCTGCTAAACGAACCCTGTCCAAGACACGACACCCGGGAGAAGCCAGCTCCCCATCTGTGGAAAGACTGTACGATCATGAAGGCTTTTAAGAATTCTAACATGTTCGATGGTAACCACGGACCTGTCGGTGGCTTAGGCGGTGGCGGCTTTCACGGCCCGGGCGCCGGCTCAAGCGGTGGCGGGTTTCATGGCCAGGACCATCAAGGTAGTCAAGGCGGCTATAATCAGCAATCCGGTCAGGGCAGTCAGCAGCAGCAACAGTCCGGGTATCAGAGTAACCCAAAGCAGCTGAACGGTGGGCAGTATCATGTGTTCACCACCAGTTTGTGCAAGAGGGACCAAAAACTTCATAAGAGGGTTGTAAATACCGTTGAGCCAGCGATTCCATGTTATTTGAGATGGTCTGAGCAGCCTATTGTATGGAGTAAGATAGATCATCCTCCCCGGGTCGATAATTCGGGTCATCTGGCTTTGGTGGTGGCGCCTCAAGTTGGTGGATATAAGTTCACTAAAGTGCTCATGGATGGAGGCAGTAGCATCAACATCCTTTATTATGAGACGTTCCGTCACATGGGGTTGACTGATAAGAGTCTTAAAACATCCAACACTGTTTTTCATGGGGTGGTGCCTGGTAAGTTAGCGTACCCGGTTGGTAAGATTGAGCTAGAAGTAGCCTTTGGGGATGAGTATGATTCTAGGGCTGAGAACTTAACTTTTGAAGTGGTTAAGATCAAAAGCCCATATCACGCTCTGTTTGGTCGGCCGACTTATGCTAAGTTCATGGCTCGGCCGTGTTATGTTTGTCTACAGCTCAAAATGTCGGGTTATAAAGGCACCATCACAGTACATGGAAGCCGGAAGACAGCCCTGGAATGTGAAGAAGGTGATGCGGCTTATGCCGAATCTATTTGCGCAACAGATGAATTGAAGTTTTATAAGGATAACGTTGACCCGGCAGATATGACATCTTTGAAAAAGCCAACTATGGAGCATGAGCTGGCGCTGAAATTTAAGTCAGCTGATGATACTAAAATGATTGATTTTGTGCCTGGCGACTCATCCAAACAGTTCATTATCAGTGCCAATTTGGATCCAAAATAGGAAAGCGCGCTCATCGAGTTCATCCATGAGAATTGGGACATCTTTGCATGGAAGCCTTCTGACATGCCGGGTGTACTGAGGGAACTCGCTGAGCACACTCTCAACACTGATCCATAGTTTAAGCCGGTCAGGCAGTTTCTTCGGCGGTTTAATGAAGAAAGGCGTAAGGCTATTGGAGAAGAGGTAGCCCGGCTCTTGGCGGCCGGGTTTATTGTTGAAGTTTTTCACCCAGAGTGGTTGGCTAACCCAGTGCTTGTACTAAAAAAGAACGGCACCTGGCGTATGTGTGTGGATTACACAGATTTAAACAAGGCTTGTCCGGCTGATCCTTTTGCTCTCCCTCGTATTGATCAAATCATTGATGCTACGGCGGGTTGTGAGCGTTTGAGTTTTTTGGATGCTTATTCTGGTTATCATCAGATCAAGATGGCAGTTGATACGTCTCCAACGTATCTATAATTTTTGATTGCTCCATGCTATATTATCTACTGTTTTGGACATTATTGGGCTTTATTATCCACTTTTATATTATTTTTAGGACTAACCTATTAACCTGAGGCCCAGCCCAGAATTGCTGTTTTTTGCCTGTTTTAGGGTTTCGAAGAAAAGGAATATCAAACGGAGTCCAAACGGAATGAAACCTTCGGGAACGTGATTTTCTCAACGAATAAGACCAGAGAGACTTGGACCCTACGTCAAGAAAATAAACATGAGGCCACGAGGTAGGGGGGCGCGCCTGCCTACACTAGGTGCGCCCTCCACCCTCGTGGGCCCCCTGCTGCTCCACCGACGTACTCCTTCCTCATATATATATCCACGTACCCCCAAACGAACAGATACAGAGCCAAAACCCTCATTCCACCGCCGTAACTTTCTGTATCCACGATATCCCATCTCGGGGCCTGTTCCGGAGCTCTGCCGGAGGGGGCATCGATCACGGAGGGCTTCTACATCAACACCATAGCCTCTCCGATGAAGTGTGAGTAGTTTACCTCAGACCTACAGGTCCATAGTTAGTAGCTAGATGGCTTCTTATCTCTTTTTGGATCTTAATACAATGTTCTCCCCCTCTCTTGTGGAGAACTATTCGATGTAATCTTCTTTTTGCGGTGTGTTTGTTGAGACTGATGAATTGTGGGTTTATGATCAAGTCTATCTATGAATAATATTTGAATCTTCTCTGAATTATTTTATGTATGATTGGTTATCTTTGCAAGTCTCTTCGAATTATCAGTTTGGTTTGGCCTACTAGATTGATCTTTCTTGCAATGGGAGAAGTGCTTAGCTTTGGGTTCAATCTTGCGGTGTCCTTTCCCGGTGACAGTAAGGGCAGCAAGGCACGTATTGTATTGTTGCCATCGAGGATAACAAGATGGGGTATTCTTCATATTGCACGAGTCTATCCCTCTACATCATGTCATCTTGCTTAAGGCGTTACTCTGTTTTTAACTTAATACTCTAGATGCATGTTGGATAGCGGTCGATGAGTGGAGTAATAGTAGTAGATGTAGGCAGGAGTCGGTCTACTTGTCTCGGACGTGATGCCTATATACATGATCATACCTAGATATTCTCATAACTATGCTCAATTCTGTCAATTGCTCAACAGTAATTTGTTCACCCACTGTAGAATACTTATGCTCTCGAGAGAAGCCACTAGTGAAACCTATGGCCCCCGGGTCTATCTTTATCATATTGATCTCCTACTACTTAGTTATTTCCTTTGCTATTTACTTTGCCTTTATTTTACTTTGCATCTTTTATCATAAAAATACCAAAAATATTATCTTATCATATCTATCAGATCTCACTCTCGTAAGTGGCCTTATAGGGATTGACAACCCCTATTTGCGTTGGTTGCGAGGATTTATTTGTTTTGTGCAGGTACAAGGGACTCGGGCATAGCCTCCTACTGGATTGATACCTTGGTTCTCAAAAACTGAGGGAGATACTTACGCTACTTTGCTGCATCATCCCTTTCCTCTTCGGGGAAAACTAACGCAGTGCTCAAGAGGTAGTAGCAGTTAAGGACCAGGAGAAGACATCTTTCATCCCTCCGTTTGGAGCCTTCTGCTATGTGTCTATGCCTTTTGGGCTTAAGAGCGCCCAGGCGACTTATCGGCGATGTGTGCAGAACTGTCTTCATGACTAGATTGGATGTAATGTTCATGCTTATGTGGATGATATAGTGGTTAAATCCAGAGCAAGGGAAACTCTGGTAGATGATCTGAAGGAGACTTTTGATAACCTCCGGATCTACAAGATGATGCTTAACCCGACAAAATGTGTGTTTGGAGTCCCCGCTGGCAAGCTTTTGGGTTTTTTGGTGTCTAACAGAGGCATTGAGGCTAACCCGGAGAAAATTAAGGCAATAACATCTTTAGCTAAGCCAGCGTGTACCAATGACGTTTAAAGGCTGGCGGGTCGGGTTGCAGCTTTAAGACGGTTCATAAGCCGGCTAGGTGAGAAGGCTATGCCGGTATATCAGATGATGAAAAAGATGGATGACTTTGTCTGGAGTGACGCTGCTGATTCTACCTTTGAAGATCTAAAGAGGCAGCTCGCTGAGCCGCCGGTTCTGGCTGCTCCCATTGAGAAAGAGCCGGTGTTGTTATATGTGGCTGCTAACTCACGTGCTTTCAGTGTGGCTATTGTGGTGGAGCGCAAGGAGATTGGCAAGGAACATCCGGTTCAGCGGCCAGTTTACTACGTCAGTGAGGTGCTCATTGAATCTAAGAAAAGGTACCCACATTGGCAGAAGCTTGTTTATGGGGTGTTCATGGCAAGCCAGAAGCTCAAGCATTACTTCCAGGGTCACCCTATCACTGTGGTTAGCTCTGCTCCGTTAGGAGATATTATTCAAAATAGAGAAGCTACAGGATGAGTCGCCAAGTGGGCCATTGAACTTGGGTCTCATGGTTTAAAGTATGTGCCACGTACTGCGATCAAATCTCAAGCGCTGGTCGATTTCATTAACGATTGGACGGAGTTGCAGACGCTTGAAGAGAAGCCAGACAACACATACTGGATGATTCATTTTGATGGGTCCAGACAGTTGGAAGGCTCGGGGGCTGGAGTTGTTTTAACTTCTCCTCAAGGTGACAAGTTTTGTTATGTGTTGCGATTAATGTTTCCTTGTACTAATAATGCAGCAGAATACAAGGCTTTACTCCATGGCCTTCGAATGGCTAAAGAGATGAGTTTAAGCCAGGTACGGTGCCTTGGCGACTCAGATTTGGTGGCTCAGCAGGTGTCAGGCAAGTGGGACTCCAAGGACCCTCTCATGGCGGCTTATCACCGGGAAGTTGATGCTGTTGCCGGATATTTCAAAGGTTATCAGGTGGAGCACATTGACCGCAGAAAAAATGAAGCGGCTGATGCTTTAAGCCGGTTGGAATCTCAGCGTAAGCCGGTGCCACCTAACACTTTTCTAGATGTTCTACATAACCCTTCTGTCAAATTGCCTACAGAGGAAGATTTGGCCGTTCCAGACCCGGGGGCACAGTTATTGGCGGCTCTTCATGTCATTCCAGATTGGACAGTACCGTATTTGGCTTACATGACCCGAGGCGAGTTGCCAGAGGATGAGACCTTGGCTCGACAGATAACCCGACGATCTAATTCAATGACAATTTCCAACGGTGAGTTGTATCATCGCAGCGTCACTGGAGCGTTTCAACGTTGTGTCTCTCCTGAAGAAGGTCAAGAAATTCTTTGTGAGATCCATGAAGGGGATTGTGGCCATCACGCCAGTTCAAAGTCTCTTGTGGCTAAAGCTTTTCGTCACGGTTTTTACTAGCTAACGGCTCACGCTGATGCAGAGGATCTGGTCAGTAGGTGTGATGGGTGTCAAAAATTTGCACGACGAGCGCACGTGCTGGCTCAAGAATTGCGGATGATTCCAATTACTTGGCCGTTTGCAGTCTGGGGGCTTGACATGCTTGGACCTTTTAAAAGATCCAAGGATAAAAAGACACATCTTTTGGTGGCAGTTGACAAATTTACAAAATGGGTTGAGGCAGAGCCGGTTAGTAAGTGTGATGCAGCCACGGCGGTTCAGTTCATGAAAAAGGTGATATTTCGTTTTGGCTTTCCACATAGCATTATAACTGACAATGGTACTAATCTGTCCAAAGGCGATATGGAGGAGTTTTGTCAACGTGAGCATATCCGACTTGATGTTTCGTCAGTAGCTCACCCCCAATCCAATGGTCAAGCTGAGAGAGCAAATCAGGAAATCTTAAAAGGTCTCAAGTCCCGGCTTATGGTTCCTTTACAACGGACACCGGGTTGTTGGGTAGAGGAGTTACCCTCGGTGCTATGGAGTATCAATACCACTCCTAACAGGTCTACAGGTTATACACCTTTCTTCATGGTTTACGGAGCAGAAGCAGTCTTGCCTAGTGACATCCGTCATTACTCGCCCCGTGTGGTGGCTTACATTGAAGCTGATAATGAACAAGCCCGACAGGATTCACTTGACTTGTTATATGAAGAGAGAGATTTGGCAGCAGCCCGGTCAGCAATTTACCAACGGGACCTGCACCGTTATCATAGCCGCCGGGTTAAGTCTAGAACCTTTCAAGAAGGTGACCTGGTGCTCCGGCTCATCCAGGATCAGTCCGATACACACAAGCTACCCCCACCTTGGGAAGGACCCTTTGTGGTCAGCAAGAACCTAAACAACGGGTCATATTACCTTATTGACATTCGAGAGCATAAAGGCTCACGTAAGTCGGAGGAGGAGACCCGCCGGCCGTGGAATATTGCTCAACTTCGGCCATACTATACTTGAGCCACCGTCTCTCACCATGTACATACTTTGATATGTTATGATAAGTAATAAAGCAGGACCTCTGTCCTTTTTCTCCTCAATGGTCATATATTTTTATTATTCTCATAAATCAAACAACCATTAGGGGGTTGATCGTATCCGAATCTAGCTTAACCCTTTTGGTCTGGCTCATGATCGTATTCGAATCTAGCCGTAAACCTCATGGTCACTTGGGGGCTTCCTGTTCAAACATAGGTCGTATTCGAACCAAAGAGAACATAGCTGTCGTAACCCTCTTGATCGGCGCACAGCCAAACTCACTAGGGGGCTTCTTGATCGTATCCGAATCATAGCTTCACCCCTTTTGGGTCCGACTTGGATCGTATTCGAATCAGGGTCGTTAAAAACTGCTCAAGGTCATTTGGGGGCTTCCTGTTCAAACATAGGTCATATTCGAACCAAAGAGAACATAGCTGTCGGTACCCTCTTGATCGGCGCAACGCCAAAACCACTGGGGGCTACATGATCGTATTCGAATCCTAGCTTAAACCCTTTGGTCCGGTTTACTGATCGTATTCGAATAAAAAGCCTCCAAATTACTCTTAATGCTTGATTTACATCATTTTGAAACATCCTATTTTGTTTTACTAGGTTTTTTGTTGTCTCAAAGCTAACTACACGTATGGTTTTAATTTGAACCGGATTGGTTATTTGACACTGAGTTGCCAAGGGATAACAATCATCAGGCATATCAATGTATTGGCTTCTACAAACATTAGGGTCGTCAACCTTATTGTCCGGGTCATATAAGCCAGCAAATCAGATTCAAAGAACATAGGTATGACATTGTTGTTCATAAACAGGCTTATCTGTATCTTTTCATTAATCAAAGGTTTTTTCACCCTTGTTTATCTTACATCTGGTCCTCTTTTTTACATCATGATGATTTCATAGTTACGTATCGGGTGTTTTTGACCCGTCCAGCGATCAACTGCCAGGACAATTTTTTATCTTTTGCATACAGGAACAAATTCAAACACTGCAGATGCGATCGCAGATATAATGCATATATTGACATCATGAGTAAAAGGTCATATGCAACATCCAATGCACGATGGCATAGGCAAAATATGCAGTTTTCAAACTAACCTATTATAAGGCATTGAGAGCCCAAAAGGTTAGACTGTTTTCTCTCTTAAGCAGGTCTTGAGCTAAAGGCTAGATCATTCAGATGGTTATAACTCCTCCCTTGCCGGCTCACCTCACTCCACTGGTTGGAAGCTGGGATTGGACCAGTCAAAGCCGTTCAGAGCAATGAACTCAGCCTCATCGTCAATTAGGCCGGCCGGGTCAATTTCCGGGGCAAAAGTGTGTTGGTGAATCGGCAGGATAAGATCCGTCACTTTATAAGAGGGAGTCGCCATCTTTTTATTCTCCATATCAAAAGCCGGCTGATATTTGTCGATGTTGGTCTCCTCGCCAAGAATGGTAGCCTGAGGACGAACTCCCCTCACACAGGCAATAAAATCATCTTGCTCAAATGGAGTCACGTCTTCCTTCATGGTAGGGTACCTCTTAGCCACGTCCACCGGGTGTAAATCTGGCACCCAGGCTTTGGAGCGGATCAGGGCAGTCAGGGCCCCGGCTCTGGCACAAGACCATTTGACCTCTTGAAATCTGGCGGGTAGGATCGATAACTTCTTCGAAACATCACTCAAACGGTTGGGTCCTTGGTTGGTAGGGGAGATAGTAGCAAGTGCTTGTTGAGCACCAGTGTACAGTTGCTCCACCAAGGTATAAACCGCCTTCAGTTTTGTCACACTATTTTGACTCAGATTGTTACTCCATGGACCTGTGAGTGTTTTAACAAAGGTTCAGCAGGTGGCTTATATTCTTGGTTAAAATAGAGTGTAAGTGACTAATGCAAATGACTCACCAAAGATTGCGGAGACCATTTGAGACACACGGTTTTTTAAGCTGGTGAGATCTGTGGTAACCTCCTCGAGAGCCGCCTCTGCTGTTTCAGCATGTTGTATCAGCAAGGCCTTCTCATCAGCCCAGGATTTCTTCTTCGCATCCAAACTGGTCTTCAATTTTTCAGATTCAGAGAGGCTCAACTGAAGTTTGGAGTCAGCGGTCTTTATTTTCGTTTGTTAATCCACCAGCCGGGTCTTTGCATCCGTCAATTAAGGGCTCAATTCAGTAAGGGCGTTCTACAAACATGCATAGGTGTGTCAAAATTTAAATAAAAGTTATAATGATTAAAGTCCCAAGTGCTTTGCAACGCAACACCACTTGGCACTTGGGGGCTAATGTCTGCCAAAGAAGTCAGGCTTAAAGCCCCAAGTATTTTACAAGTAACAACACTTAGCACTTGGTGGCTAATGCATGATCTTACAAAAGTTTTTTATATTGAGCCGGATTACACTATTTGGTTCAACTAATTCAAAACAGTTATGAAGTTAAGTACCGGTTCATTTGTGATAAATTGAGCCGGCCCTTGGGGACTACAGGTGAAAGTTAAGCTTTAAGAAAAATCTAAGGCAGAGTATCAACCTATATCACAAGTCTACAGATCATTCAGATTCATCATAATTCGGAGATTTGGGGGCTGGCAGAGCATATATAAGATTCTGAAAGTCGGCGAACATACCTCATATTTCAGCTGAAGTTGCTTGACCATCTCAATTTCCGAGTCATGGCTAGAATGCACATGACCGAGGTAGCCAGACAACATGTCACTAACGTTCAGATGAGCGTAATGAGAGACATCAAACCGCACCTTCTGCCTCTCTAAAGCTTCTTCCTTAGCAGAGTGTCGGGCCAGTACAGTGGGGTTGCCCGGCTCAACAAACCGACTACCAGTAATTAAGACATCATTGTCAGAAGTAGTCGGCGGGTTGGCGGAGCTAGATGGTTCAGTGATAGCCAGATTAAGAGTGGTTTGATCAACTGACGGCTCAGGAGGGTCCGATTGAACGTGGACAGCCGGGTCTTCTGGCGCTTCAGATTGATCAGGAGGAGTTGGTACTGCCGGTTCAGGTGCAGGATCTTTCGGGTTTTCTGCTGGCTTAGTCACCTTAGCTTTCTTGGACTTTGCTTGACCGCTAAGAAAGATTTTATGAGACAGTTAGTATAATAATGCAGTTTTTTAAGATGCAGAAGAAAGATGATTGTCCTTACCCAGGGGCAGTCTTGAAAGCCGGAAATTGAGTTTGTGACGAGTCGCCAGAAGAGCGAGAAAGCTCCTGCAAAGGTAAAATAAAGTTAAGAAAATAAGGAAATAGATTCATGGATAAAAACAAAGGACAAAGGTGAAAGAAACCTCATTCTGGCATTTCCGAGGAGTTTTTTGTAAGTCGGTGGACGGTTCATTATCGTCATTAATCCGGGCCTGATGGCGGCTCTCATGTTGCTGCTTTTTCAAAAGAAAATGAGGGTCCAAATAAGCCAAAGGGTGCGAAAACCTTACTTTCCGGGTTACCAGTCGAACTTTCTATCTTGGCAAAGGAGCTGAGTCGGAGGAAATAGTTACCTCTTCTTCTACGGCCTGGCTGGCCCCCATGTCATCCTAGTAATAGTCAATGTCAATAAGGTTATTAAAAAACTGGCCAAGAGAGTCAAGGGCTACCTCCGACTCAGAAACATCCTCCAGGTGGAACATGTCAGATGCAGTCTTCTTCTTCTTGGGCTTCCGGGTCGTTCTCCTGGCGGCTATGGCAACGGCTCTAGCCTTCTTGGCAGCTTCATGATCATACTTGGCCTTCCAGAAATCAGATTTGGCCTGTAAGCAAATAAACAGGTTAAAAATTCATGCAAGTATTTAAACTACTAAGGAAAATCCAAAAAGAAAAGGTCAAGAGGTTTTACCTTTGGTGCCGGGTTAAGTTTGCAGAAGGGGTTTAATCCAACCTTACTGCAGTCCTTGTATTTGCCGTTCACGAGGATGGTTGACATTGCAACAATGTTTTCTTCAGTCAATTGTACAGAGCTATAACGCAGAGAGTCATCTGGGCCTCCGCCATATTTATACATCAACTTGGATTGGCGGCTTAGAGGGATGACCCGCCAAGCAATCCAGCAACGGATCAGGTCAACTCCAGTTAAGCCATTTCCCAATAAAGCTTGAATCCTTTTGATAGATGGGATAAGCTTCTTGCGTTCAGCGGTAGTAAGCTTATCAGGGAGCACAAACTTAGAATCAAGACGCTCCGCGCGATAACCCGGCAGTGGTTTTTCATCAGCTGGTGATATATCTTGGCAGTAGAACCAAGTTTGGTTCCAATCTTTAGGATGGCTCGGTAAGACCACTAAAGGAAAGACGACACCCTATCGGCGTTGAATCGAGATTCCGGCAAGTTCCAAGCTAAGGCCATTGGTGCACTCATTCTGGCAGTTCAAGTAAAAGTACTCTCTGAAGAGCTCCACAATCTGTTCTTCTTGAAGATATACCTCACAAAGAACTTGAAAATTGCAGATATTGGATATAGAGTTGGGTCCAATATCTTGTGGATGAAGCTTGAAAAAATGCAGAACGTCTCAGAAGAACTTTGTGCCGGGTGGTGAGAAGCCCCGGTTCATGTGATCAGTGAAAGCAATAACCTCACCGTATTTGGGCTGAGGCCATTCTTCGTCCGGGTCAGGAGCACGATAAGACATAATATTTTTCTATGGCAAAAATCCAATGGTGACAAATTCTTTCAAGGTATCCTCAGTAACTGTGGAAGGGACCCAATTGCAGACTGTTGGCACTTTTGACGGCATGATGAAAGAAGGGCAAGCTGAAAAGAAAGTAATTTGCCAGTTCAATTTATTGATGAAGTTACAGGTTCATGATTATAGTACAAATGAGTAATGTCGGCTTAAATAAGGGCTAATGATATATAAAGGAAAAATGAGCCGGAGTCATAAGCCGCCATGACTAAAAATATTCAAAGGTTGCCTGAGTCAGAATTGGCTAAGTACTGAGATAAACAGGTTTCACAAGTGGTTGTTATTATTTTGGATCAAGATGGCTCAAAAAAGGGAAATAAATCTAGACCTAAAAACCAGCACAGAGGAGTTCATCAGTTCTAAGGAGACCTTTGTACAAGAAGAAATGGATCTGTTAGCCTCTGAAATGGATGTAAAAAAACCACCGCATAGATTCTATATTTCTTTTAGATCAAAGGGGGTGTAGTGGAGAAGCTGCAAGGAATCTACGACGAACAACGAAGAACAGAAGAAAGAAACCTCACGAACCCTAATGTAGATCTATGAGGGTGAGAAAGCGAGAGCTTACGGATGCAGAGCTGCTGTGGAGGATCGCCGCCGTTCTCTGGACAGGCTCAGGGTGATGCAGCGGCCGGAGTTGAGGACGACGGTGCGCTGCGGCGGCGGCAGAGCTCGAGTGGCAGAGAAGTTGCGAGAGGAGGAAGAAGAAGAAAGAGGAAGGACCGGCCATGCCTATTTATAAGGGGATAAATGAACGGGCAAGCGCGAAAATCGAGGAAGACCGAAGTAATGATTATCCAGCTAAATGGATGCCTCGATTTTCAGAAAACATTTAAGATAAGGATCTGTTGAAGATGATGTCGGGGAGTTTTTTCAAAATTTCTGAAGATGACGTCATTGCAGGTTACAGAACTTTTACAAAAGAGCAGAAGATGGATTTCGTCTAAGTGTTGGAGATTGACAAGAACAAAGTTCAAGTCAACCTGGGGCCTAATGTTGGGAATATGACTACCAGGTATGACCCACCCAGGAGGGGCCGAGTCAATCTTCATGGTGGGTTATTTAAAGATGCCCAGCGAATATACAAATAGATGGTTTATTATAAGACTTGTAGTAGGCCCAAGCCCAGAGGCGTCTTAAGGCCCGTAATTGTAAACCACCATGTATAAGTAAGACTTGTAAAGAAAGGCATGTAAAAGAAGTCACCGAGCCGGACACGTTGTATGAGCCGGCCGGGACTCTGTAGGCCGCCAGGCGTCCACCCGTGTATATAAGGGGACGACCCAGCGGCGGCTTAGGGCAAGAAAGAACAGATCGAGAGCCAAGCTACGTATTTCGCTCCTTGGTCATCGAAACCTAGAAATACCACAACAACTAGACTAGGCCTTACCTTCACCGCAAGGGGCCGAACCAGTATAAACCTCTCGTGTCCTTTGTCTCGATTAACCCCTTTAAGCTTCCTAGTTGCGATGGCTCCACGACTAAGTCCTTTCACTAGGACATCTGCCGTGACAATTCCACGACAGCCACCTTGGTCACATTGGTGTCAAACGCATGAACAAACTCCATGCAGATGGACTTTTGGAGTCTCTTGGTTATGAATCATTTGACACATGCGAACCATGCCTCACAGGAAAAATGACCAAGACTCCATTCTCCAGAACAATGGAGCGAGCAACCAACTTGTTGGAAATCATACATACTAATGTGTGCGGTCCAATGAGCGTTGAGGCTCGCGGTGGCTATCGTTATGTTCTCACCCTCAATGATGGCTTAAGTAGATATGGGTATCTCTACTTAATGAAACACAAGTCTGAGACCTTTGAAAAGTTCAAGGAATTTCAGAGCGAGGTAGAGAATCAACGTGATAGGAAAATTAAGTTCTTATGATGTAATGGCCCGAGTCCGATGCGCCAGGTGTCTTCCAGTTATTCGTCGTCTTTGCCATGTCATTTGCTTGCGTGTTGCATTTTGCCATGTCATCATGTGCATTGCATCATCATGTTTTTCAAAACTTGCATCCGGCCTCTTTCTCCATTGTCCGTTTCGCCATCCGACACTCTCTCATACACCCGTTGCACCTCTCAGACCTTGTTTCGCAAGCGGGAGAAAAACATTCTCAGAATGGGCCGAGATTTGTCGAGTGGCCTTGGTATATTATCGGTAGACCGCCTGTCAAATTTCCTTCCATTTGAAGGTCGTTTGATGCCCCAATGGTTAACCATGTAACCGTGAAAACCCCTTCTCTTTGTAGCCCAGCACCCCTTCATAGCAGCCCACTAGCCCATCTAAACCCCCTCCATGCTCTTCGTCGTTGGATCATGATCGTGTGGGTGAAAACCGCACCTCATTTGGACTCTCCTAGCTCCCTCTACCTATAAATTCCCCTCCCCCGTCCAAAATCGCAGTCCAAACTGTACCTTCCCCTTCCTCGCGCCGCTGGACATGTCCACCCTCGCCGGATATGTCCAGCCGGCCGCATCGCCCGACCAATCCCATGATGCCACGTCAGCTGCGCCGTCGCCCTCGTCCAACCCCATCGCGTGCCACGCGTCCAACGCGCCTCCTCCTGCCGCCGCCAGACTCACAGAGCCCATCTAGGGCCCGCTCAGCCTGGATATGCGCTGCCGCAACCCGTGAGGGCCGGGGCGCCCCGCTCCCCGAACCCTAGCGCCGCATCGCCCTGCTCCCCAGCGCGCGCCGCCGCCTCGCTCCAGGAGGGCCGCCACCGCCTCCCACCTCGTCGGACTCTGTCGCCTGCCGAACCCCTTTGCCTGCGCGCTCTGGCCGACTCGTTGGACCCCTCCGCCTGGTCTGCTCGCCCCCTCATGGACCTCGTCGGCAACCGAGGCCAACACCTCCGTCAGGAGCTCGCCGCCGCTCGCCGTGGTCGTTTCCGTGGCTGGATCCGGGGTCCCCATGCCCGGATCTGTCCATTCCCGCCGGAGCCACCCTGCGTCGCCCCGTCTTCGCCTGCTCGCCGCCAGTGACAACCGCCGCCGCTGCCTTGCCATGGCCTCCTGCTCGTGTGGGAGCACGAGGAGGACGCCGACCAGGCACCCTGTCACCCTGGTGGGCCCCGCTCTGGCCCAGCTGGCCTGCCTCGTCCGGCCCACCTCACCTCTTTAGATCTGGCCCAAGGCCCGGGGTGAGCGAGCCCCTCTATTCCTCGCCCAGTGCGTGACTTAATTTTTCTCCGCCCGTATGTTGTTTTTTTCACTAAGTCCCCAAAAAAACCATATTCATGTGTGCATCTTGTGAGGCTCATATCTCCATGCATATTGCTTCGTTTTGCGTGTATGATATGTTAGAATGTTCATCTCAGAGTTCTCTTCATGTTAGTGTCATTTGCATGCATGTTAGGATGAATTATTCCATGTTAATACCTATTGCAAGAGTGCTATATGATGTTAACTGTTGAAACTTATTGTAACTTGCTGTTTTGTCTTTTTCGTTGCATTTTATGTGTGCATCTTTTGTGCATCATGTCTACATGTTTTAGGAGCATATTCATGCCATCTTTATAGCGGTGCAGTCCATGTATTTTTATGTCCCTTGTGGTGACTACCACAAGCTTGTGAAGTGTGCTACTTAATGTTGCTGATTTCCGAGACTTGGTGAATTTTGCATTGTGTTGCTATGTAAACTTGAAGCTACCATCTATTCCATGCATATTTTGATGAAGTTCAGTAAGGGTGTTTTGATGTACATATTATGATCTATCATGCCATGCATTTTGATACCTCATATATGTCCTGTAGCATATGTTTTCATTGCCATGAACATGCCTATATGATGTTCCAGTTTTCTGTTAACTTCATGATGCCATGTTGTGAGCTTGTTATTGATTGACCTATGCCTCTTTTGGTGATGCTCCAATTACATTTTTTGAAGTATGCTATGAGTACTTTGTTCAAATGCCAAGTTTGTTAATTTTGGACTTCATATGACCTCTGTTCCATGCTAGCAAACATGCTATGCTGATGTTGTTGTTTAACACTTGCTGAAACTGTTATAACATTCAATATTGTCTTGATGGTTCCCACTAGTCCTTGAGTCACGTGAATATGATGTCTTGATGCTATTTTCTCCTTGTTATGTTTACTTTGATTCCATGCCCTTGGTTGTTAAGATAACTTGCTGTAGATTGTCTCTTTCTTGCTCCCAAGTTGCCATCATGCTAAATCTGTCATCCTGTTAACAACATGTTCCTTTTTGCGCGAGTCATTGTGATTACTCCATGCTTCATATGAACTTGTGCCCATGGACTAAGTTGACTCATATAATGTCTAGTACATGTCCATGCCTTTTGCATGTTTATTTAAGTTGCTATGCTTGCTGTTATGTGCCTCCAAAGTCAGCTTCATAATGTTATGTTTTGCATTCCCAGATTGCCTTTAAGTCTGAGAATCGGCTTATATCTTTTTGCATCTTGTCTTGTTGTTTTCCATTGATCTAGGGCTCATATGGAGATGCTTAGTAATAATGTTTGTCATGTTTAACCTGTACTTCAGTGCCATGCTTTTGTTTACCATGTTCTTGCAGTATATCATCTTTGTTTCATGCCTCTAACATGTCAATATGTTATTCCTGCTCATATGTATGCCCTGTTTTTCACTAAGTCATAGTCTGTGTTATTAAGTTACTTTTTGCATTGATCATCTTGGTTTAATCTTGATGCCATGAACCTGAACCTGAAATGTTATTTGAAGCATGTAACATGTACTTTGAGTGCATGTCAAATTTGTGCCCTTTGGATTCCTGTAGCATGTTGTTTCCTTGATTGCAAAGTGCCTAGTTGCTGTTTTGGGCAGATTGTGTTTGTATCTTGTTTGGAGTGTATGTGTTGAACCGTTGCTCCGTTTTGAGCATGATCTATATGAAACATGCTTGGTTTTGCATGTAGTTTCATGTTACATTGTTGCATCCATATTTTGGAGTGCTTGTGATGTTGTTTGAATGCATTTTGCACTAATGACATGTTTAACTTGTTTTGCTCATATCTTCTAGGCCGTAGCTCCGAATTAAACGAACTTTATATGCAACTTGACTAGAAAACCGTGTAGATTATCTTGGTGCATTTTAACTTGATGTTTAATAAATTCAACATTGTGTTGTAATCAGATCTGGACCAATTTCAAAATTTTCATATGAGGGAATTGTTCTATGTTGACTCCAACCTCATTTAAAACTTGCTTTGATGTGTTGCTCTTGTATGCATCATCTCTTGCCATGAGTAGCATCATGTAGCCTTGTCATGCATCATACTTGGTTGAGAATCATGTTTTGTTTATGTGTTGTGTGTTTACCATGTTGTTTGCTTCTTTTCGGTTGTGCTCCTTCTCGATAGTTCCTGTTTCGTTGTGACTGTGAGGATTCGTTCGACTACGTGGCTTCATCTTCTTCATGGACTCATTCTTCTTCCTAGCGGGATTTCAGGCAAGATGACCGTCACCTTGTATCTCACTACTATCTTTGCTATGCTAGTTGTCTTGATGCTATCGCTATGTCGCGCTATGTACCACTTGTTTATCAAGCCTCCCAAATTGCCATGATAGTCTCTAACCTCTTTACCCCTCCTAGCAAACCGTTGTTTGGCTATGTTACCGCTTGCTCGGCCCCTCTTATAGTGTTGCTAGTTGCCGGTGTTTTGTTTCATTCTTGGGATATCACAATATCTCTTATTTAATTAATGCACCTATATACTTGGTAATGGGTGGAAGGCTCGGCCTTATGCCTGGTGTTTTGTTCCACTCTTGCCGCCCTAGTTTCCGTCATACGGGTGTTATGTTTCTTGATTTTGTGTCCCTAACACGATGAGGGGTATGGGACCCTCTTGACAGTTTGCTTTGAATAAAACTCCTCCAGCAAGGCCCAACATTGGTTTGACCATTTGCCTAATAACAACTAAAAAAACTTGCATAGGGACCGGCTAGCACCCGTGGACACTTAATCAACCCCCCGGGCCAGTGCTCCGCATGAGTGTTGGTCCAAATCGGGCAGACTGCGGGGCCGCCTAGGGGAAACCCAAGGTATTTGGTATATACCTATAGGCTGACCCATCCGGTGTACCCTGAGAACGAGACCGCGCAACTCCTATCAGGCTAGGTCGGTGCATCGAGAGGTCTTGCTAGACTAGTTGTACCATTGTCAAAATGTCTTATGCACCGGGATTCCGAGTCTGATCGGGTGTCCCGCGATGGAGGATTGTCTCCGTGCATCGTGAGCTTGTCATGGGCTAAGTTGGGACACCCCTGCAGGGGTTAAACTTTCGAGAGCTATGCCCGCGGTTATGTGGCAGATGGGAATTTGTTAATATCCGGTTGTAGAGGACTTGAAGTTTACTCAATTAAAATACACCAACCGCGTTGTGTATCCGTGATGGTCTCATTTCGGGGAAGTTCGAGAAGAGAACACGGTTGAGTTATGTTTGAACGTAAGTAGTTCAGGATCACTTCTTGATCATGTCTAGTTTGCGACTGTTTGCGTAGCTTCTCACCATACTTTGCTTAGCCGCTGCTGCAACCTCACCACTTTACCCCTTCCATACCCTTTTAGTTTTGCTAGTCTTGATACCCATGGTAATGGGATTGCCGAGTCCTCGTGGCTGACAGATTACTATAACACCAGTTGCAGGTAAAGGTTATGCGATGATCATGATGCGAGAGCGATGTTTAATGTTTTGGAGTTCTTGTTCCGCTTCTTCTTTGTTCGAGGGTGTCGTGGAATTGTCACGACAGATGTCCTAGTGTGAGGACTTAGTCGTGAGGCCAACGCATCTTTGTAGTAGCTTGAGAGGGGTTAAGCGGAATCGAGAGACGCAATACAAGACAAAAATTTAGACAACTTTGGGCCCCGGGAAACATCATCCGGTAATAGCCCTACATGTTGTTTGTGCCTAGATCTCATTATGCTCATGAGAGAGTCGCCGCATAAGCCGGCTCCACCTTTGTGTCTAGCCCTAGAGATTGTTTTTTCTCCCTCTTGGGGTGCCCTGCCCCTCCTTATATATGTTGAAAGGGGCGGGTTACATGACTAGTCCTAGTAGGATTAGGATTAGCCTATTACAAGTGGAGTCCTAGTCTTGCTTCCCTTGTAGGAGAATATTCCGTATGCCTTTCCTCTTAAACCGGCCCACCTTTATATGAACCGGCATACTGGGCCTTGGGCCTTGTCGTCCGCCCGAAGCACCCGCCGGGTCACCAATGAGTCTTCAGGCTCATGAGTCATCACACCAGTGAGCCGCCAGACACATGAGTCGCCAATCCTCTAGCGGTTACCAATGAAACATCAAGTCCGACCGGGTCATACCGCGGGGTATATCCCCAACATTAGCCCCCCAGTATAATTTGGATTTATCCATGTTAAACTGATCTGCAATATAAACACAAGAGCAAATTTGACAGGTTGTGATCCGGGTTAAATATTCTTGTAAGCCGACACCTGATCATCCTTAAGTCCTTGTCATTTTCTCCTTCTAGAAAATCTGGGTCAATAGGCCAGCTTCATAATCAACTTTCTTGTAGAAGAAACTTTGTAAATAAATAATCCATTTGATTCGGCCTTCAATGTTCTGACTTGACAAAAATATTGGTTCTGAAATATTCAACTGATATTCAGCCGGCTTGTAGATCTTGCTGAGCTATGACTTCCAAAATCGCCGGGTTATAAAAACTGATAATTCCAGGTTATGATTGTTGCCAACGCCGGGTCATGATTGTTTACTCAAAATTAAGAATTTGAAGATTTTTTCTCCCTTATATCCATATTACATGTAGCCCGCAAGTCTTGAGCAGAACAAAGTGATGGCTTTAAGACTTGCTTCAATATAAATACTGCCACTTTGAAGAAATCCATGTTGTTCATCTCAGTCACAAGTAAATACCGAATACTCCATATACATAGCCCCCAAGTGCCGGGTTGTCATGCTTGCAGCAACCTGGGACTTGTAATTGACTGATGCTCATAAAAATTTCAACCAGTGTCGCACCCAAGGGCCGAGTCATTATGCAATAATGAGCAGGGACTTTGTAGATATGATCATGTAGATTTGAGCAGCAACGTGTAGCCCCCAAGGGCCAGCTTAGTAAGATAATACCGAGCTGGGACTTTATATACTTCATTGACAATAATATCATATGATGTAACCCCCATCATGGGGCTTGAACCCATGTCCACATGGTTAAGAGCCTTGTGCTTTATCAACTGAGAAGTGGATCCTTCAATATAATGGACTGAGGCTTGTGTACCTTGAATTTTTGACAGGAGCAATTGGTAGCCCCCAAGGGCCGGCTCATTATGATGTGATGAGTCGGGTCTTCAATAATAAGGCCAGTAAAAAATGACTTTGCATTAGCCCCCAAGTGCCATGGTGCATGCTGGCATTGACATGGGACTTGCATATTTGATGTAATCTCAACTTGAATAATATAGCCCCCAAGTGCCGGATCGTAAGCCTGCAACGACTCGGGACTATTCCTTCCATTGTAGAATAAATTATATCCATTGATAAAATAATATCCATTGCGCTGAAGCGACTTTGAAAACCTCAATCGTAATATTGGTTATTGATAACCATAATAAAAATCCAGCCATGTTGGCTATTAAAGATTTGAATAATATAACCCGGTTTGAAAAACCGGTTCCTGTGATATTGAATCGTACTGCCGGTTTAGGATACCTGTGCAGTAAGGGTGATAACCCAATCTTTAGAAGCCAAGAACTCCCAAATGTTTATGACTGCCATATATGGTGACTTATCATCCAAAATCAAGCCGGGTTAATCGAAACCACACTTATACTTAGATTTGAACAAAAAAGTCCCAAGACAAAACCAAAGATTGTTTGCAAAAACTTAAACCTAATAAAAATCGAGGTTTCTGATTCAAATACGATCAGTAAACCGTTCCAAAGGGGTTAAGCTAGGATTCTAATACGATCATGTAGCCCCCAGTGGCTTTGGCGTTGCGCCGATCAAGAGGGTACCGACAGCTATGTTCTCTTTCGTTTGAATACGACCTATGTTTGAACAGGAAGCCCCCAAATGACCTTGAGAGGTTTTTAACGACCCTGATTCGAATACGATCCAAGTCGGACCCAAAAGGGGTTAAGCTATGATTCGAATACGATCAAGAAGCCCCCTAGTGTGTTTGGCAGTGTGCCGATCAAGAGGGTACCGACAGCTATGTTCCCTTTGGTTCAAATACGACCTATGCTTGAACAGGAAGCCCCCAAGTGACCATATAAATTTTGGCATCGCGCCGATCAAGAGGGTATCGACAGCTATGCTCGATGAGCAGGAAGCCCCCCGAGTGACCATAATAAGGTAAGCCGTAAGGTAGGATACCCACGTTTGAACCGCGCATCATGGCAGCAAGTTCTCTTTGGCAACCTTTAATTTTTCTGAGAACTGGAATCTTACGAGAGATTAATTCTTTTTGAACCGGAACTTTAAACCGGATTTAAAAGCTTTCAAAACTTTTTGGGAGATAGATTGTCCTTGAGCCAGATGTTTGAACCGTATTTGAGAGCTTAAAAGCTTTGTAAAAGACAAATTTACCTTGAGCCGGATGTTTGAACCGGATTTGAGAGCTTAAAAGCTTTGTAAGAGACAAATTTACCTTGAGACGAATGTTTGAACCGGATTTGAGAGCTTAAAAGCTTTGCGGGAGAGAGATGTCTCCTGAACCGGAACCTTTATTTTGAACCGACAATTTTCTAACGGCCTTTAAATTTTCATCAATATGTCGGTGTCCTCCGGAACCGGGTTATCATTCCCTCCAATGACCCGGAGTTCTCGAGTCATGTCATTGTAGCCCCCGAGTCTTAAGACTACTCGAGGAGTTGGCTTGAGACTCTCCATATTTGACCGTGATATAAACCGGTATGAGTCCTTCAACAGCGCAATGATATAATAACCCCATCCTGCATTGGAGAACTTACAAGCCAGAATAATTGCTCTTTTAAAGAAAACAATATAAAATATATGATGGATGGATTTCACCTGATATGTTAGGCCGGTAGTTATCCACCGCAGAGTTGATGATTACCACGGTGAAGCTGAAATCAATCGCAGTTGAGCCGGCCGCGGTAGCAGACGGAGGAGTCGTCCATGGTATTGTAAGCCAGCGTTGATGGGCGAGTCAATCACAGCCATGTTAAGCCGACGCGGATGGAAGACTCGGCCACGGGCGTTGTAAGCCATCACAGACTGGAGAGTCGACGGCAGGCGTTGTAAGCCAGCGCGGACGGACGTCGGTGCAGAAAGACGCTAGCAGCATGCTCTCCGTATCCATGGCACGATAATTATTCTTATAATGAATAATTTTCCTGCATAAAGATATCACAGTCGAGAATAATTGTTCTCAAAAGAGTAAAAAGTATTAATAAAAATTGACCAGATGGATTTCACCTGATTCGTACCGATAGAAGATAATTCGTGTACACCATCCGTGGGTCACCTCCAGCAATTTCAGCGGCAATTTAGCATCTCTTCCAAGGCGGTGATAGAGGCGGCGGCGACTCGCAGCGATTGCGCGGCGGTTTAGAATAAGGTCGGCCTGCGGTGACTCAGTACAAGGTCGCGACGGCGGAGACCGGCGGAGACTGGCGGTGGCGGCGTTTGAAACGCGACCACATCGGAGCCGGAGTCGGGCGGCTCGGAATAAACCCATTGTTCAAAGCATCCAAAAGACTGACGCATGTCGTCACATTGACTCTACATCCCTTAGACGAGTTTCTTCAAATATTTAGTATGTCGCCATTGCTCTGTTTGTATTGCACATACCCTCTACGAGAGCATTGAAACGTGCAAAGTCAGGCATTCCTTTTTTCTGCATTTCTTGTCAGAACACAAAAGCCTTGCTGTACTTCTGCACCCGTCAATTGCTGTTTACAAAAATGCTGTATGTAGAGCTATTTGATGGACATTTCATTTCCTTCATTAACCTTTCTTTAGCATCTCAATAGGCTTCATCTATCCAGCCGTCCATTGTGGCCTACACCCAATACTTGCCCTTCGGAGCTGGAGTCAGAAGCGCGCACCACCACACCCAGCGTGGGCAGGTTCAGACATTGGCGGCTAGGGCGTGGGTCCCTTGGAGGTGTACTGGCTGTAGGCGGCCGACAGCAGCGGCAAGCCGGCGCGCGCGGACGGGTTAGCAGCAGAAGCGCAGCGAACGCATTTGGTCTGTCGCAGGGGCAGGGCGACCGTGCACTCACGCGGCCAGAGTCGAGGGGCGCGGCCGGGCGACGCGCGGTGCGCTGGGTCGAAGCAGGCACGGTTGTGCAGGCGCCCAGATGCTCGCGGGAGCGCGACGCAGGAGAGGGGCTGCGGCAGTCGGGAGTAGGTGCCGCAACGTGGACTCGCCGGCGAGAGAGGAGAGCACTGGGAGCGAGCTCAGGGGCAATGGCACGGGGCCATGGCGGCTTGGAGGCTGTCTCGTGGCAGAGAGGCGGCCCTGTACAGGGCGGTGCAAGACGGTTTCAGGGCCAGTTCAGCCCGCACGAGGCGAAGCGGCATCTTGGCGCGGAGGCGGTCGGCGGCGTGCAGTCGACTCGGCGTGCGACAGCTGAGGCGGCAGGGGCAGCAAGACCCGGCGGGGGCACCGCAACGTGACGAAGCCAGCGGGCGGCTCAGCGTAAGAGCGATGCGAGGCCATGGCGGCTCAACAGCAGCGGTCGAGGAGGCCGTCGGCAAAGCAGCTCTGCGGCAGAGGCTGCGGCAAGGGGAGCCACGGCGGGGCCGACGGCTCAGGACGTGCACGAGGGGCGCCGGCGGCCCGAGGTACGACGACAGCAGGCCACTCGACGCGGGGTGGAGACGGCGTTGTGGCGCAGGAAGATCTTCGACCCGGCGCTGCTACAGGAGAAAACGCAGCTGCACGGGATCAACAGCAGCAGCAGGCGGAGGCAAGGCAAGCCGGGTCGCGTGCGGCGACTCACCGCGGAGATGAGAGAGCAGCAGAGGCGGGAAAACGCCGGGCATCACAGGCTCGTGGAGGCGGCACACAGAGGTGTGAACACCGCCGGAGGCCGGCCGCGGGACAAGGCCGTAGCTGAGATAGCGGCAAGGTGGTTCTTTGGTGACACAGAGGAGGCCGGACCGCTCGAAGCAGACGGCTCAAGACTGCGGGTTGAAGCAGCGGTAACCGCGGCGGCTCGGACAAAAGGCGTGGCGGCGCGGTCCAAAGCGAGGCTAAGGCGGGGCCGGCTTGAGATGCGGTGGCGCAGGCGGTCGGCCGTGGAGGCGCGGGCTGCGATGGCGGCTCAGAGCGAGGCCGAGCCGTCGTCGCTCGGAACGGCGCGAGGCGAGCCATGGCGCAGAGGCACGGCGATTCCAGCGAGGCCCGAGTCCATGCCCACGTCCTCCTCCGGGTCGTTTTTTTGATGAATCCAAGTCCGTGTAGCAAATGGATAGTGCAAATTGACTTGCACGACTCGGTCTTTACGCCAGGGAATAGTACTCCATCGAGTTTGATTGGGACAGAGGAGGCGTCTCGGGCCCGGCCCGATCCCGGATCTTCGCCGCCGGCGACGCCGGTCGGAGAGGAGATGAGGGAGGAGCTCGGAGCGCCGCTGTAGATAGTAGATGTAGCCTAGCTGTTTCCTTACTGGAGTTTGGCCTCGTGCCGGAGTTTGGCGTCATGCCGATGGGGACCTTGCCGCCGGCGCGCCCGAGCCGCGTGCGGTGGTTTCCGAAGGGGCTCCTGATGGTGGTGGTGATTGGTTCGCTGCTGCTGGTCGGAATCAAGCCGGAGTCCTCGGAAATAAAGCTCGTGGGTGTCCCAGATCTGGAGCTCAAGCTCCTTCTTCCCCACTTCTTCTCGAGCTGCCATGGAGGTGGACTAGAAGAAGAGGGAGGAAGGGGATTTAGTTGCTCTATTCTTTCTGCGTGTCCTTGGAGCCTAGGTTTTGCAGCAAATGGTGGGGGATCTCGGTGCAAAGAGCATCAGGAGGTTCTCGCCGCTACGCCGCTGCACCTTCTGGTCGAAAGGCGACCACTCGGAGTTCCGGCGACGGCGTCCGGCTCCTCTATTTCCTCCTGGCCGTCGAGCCATATGGGAGGCAGTTTACTAGGTTCTTCGTCTGGTATTTCAACTGTCTACCTCCGGTCGTGCGCTGGTGGTGTTGTAGCCATTCCTCCGCCCCAAGTGGTTTCGTCCCCGGTGGTGGTGGGATCGGGCCAGGATCGAAGACGGCGAAGAGGACTTGATTGCTTTTCAATTTTGTTGTCTGGGGTCCTATCTACAAAAATGTCTGGCCTGGATTATAATTTTCTCTTTCTGTTGGGCCTTTATGTAAGATGTTGCATGCTTATCTAATATAAGTCTGGGTCCTTCGGGGCCCTTCTTGTGTTCAAAAAAAAAATCGAGTTTGATTGGACAATTTTGCCTTTACATAGAAAAATATCAACGCAAAACGCCTTGGTGTTGCCTGTTGCCACGATTTATCTTGGGAGTAAATTGCACTGGGTCAGTAACTTGATGCAGCGTCTGGATCTTAACACCACAGAGGAAAGTAGATCTCCAAATTGGATTTGGATACAGACGACGGAGCCGTCAAAACCTGTCGGTCTCGGCGACTTGTCTCTCGTATCGATTGATTTTGGATGCGAGACGTCGACCTGCGGCGGCAGTGGAAATTAACCCGACCTCAACGGATCATCTGTCTCTTGATCTCGAAACCTTGTACTGTAACCTTTAAATTTAATTATGACTTTTATCGCCAAACCATCTTTTCTTCATCTGGTCAATCGCGAGCTTCCCGAAACCTTGGGAAGGATCCCTTCAAGAACTCAACACCACCGTGCGTTTGCCCCATGATGGACGCCAACTGTCGTGAAATTGTCACGGCGGATGCCCTAGTGTGAGGACTTAGTCGTGAGACCAACTCATCTTTGTAGTAGCTTGAGAGGGGTTAAGCGGAATCGAGAGACGCAATACAAGACAAAGATTTAGACAGCTTCGGACCCCGTGAAACATCATCCGGTAATAGCCCTACATGTTGTTTATAGCTAGATCTCATTATACTCATGAGAGAGTCGTCGCATAAGCCGGCTCCCCTTTTGTGTCTATCCATAGAGATTGTTTTTTCTCCCTCTTGGGGTGCCCTGCCCCTCCTTATATATGTTGAAAGGGGCGGGTTACATGACTAGTCCTAGTAGGATTAGGATTAGCCTATTACAAGTGGAGTCCTAGTCTTGCTTCCTTTGTAGGAGAATATTCCTTATGCCTTTTCTCTTAAACCGGCCCACCTTTATATGAACCGGCATACTGGGCCTTGGGCCTTGTCATCCGTCTGAAGCACCCGCCGGGTCACCAATGAGTCTTCAGGCTCGTGAGTCGTCACATCAGTGAGCCTCTAGACACGTGAGTCGCCAATCCTCTGGCGATTACCAATGAAACATCAAGTCCGGCCGGGTCAGACCGCGGGGTATATCCCCGATAGAGGGATAGGTTCCTGGTCGTCAGCCTGGGCTAGCAGGGTGGATGTTGTTTGAGCTTTTGTTTGTGTTTCATCCGTAGTCGGATGTTGATTTATGTAAGTTGTATTGATGTATTCTTGCGACATTTGTATGCCTTGTATGTATCCCCATCTTCTGTGTAATGGATCGATGTAATGATATCCACCTTGCAAAAGCGTGTCAATATCCGGCTCTATCCTTGGTGGGACCTTCGAGTCTCTTTAGGATAGTGTCGCATATTGGGCCTGACATACGATTAGATCGTGGAGGAGAATACTTGAGTCACGAGTTTGGCACACACTTAAGGAAATGTGGGGCTGTTTCACAACTCACGCCGCATGGAACACCTCAGCGTAATGGTCTGTCCGAATGTCGTAATCGCACTGTATTGGATATGGTGCGATCTATGATGTCTCTTACCGATCTACTGCTATCATTTTGGGGTTGTGCTTTAGAGACTGCCCATTCACTTTAAATAGGGCACCATCTAAATCCGTTGAGACGACACCATATGAATTATGGTTTGGGAAGAAACCTAAGTTGTCATTTCTAAAAGTTTGGGCATGCGATGCTTATGTCAAGAAACTTCAACCTGAAAAGCTCGAACCCAAATCGGAAAAATGCGTCTTCATAGGATACCCTAAGGAAACTATTAGGTATACTTTCTATCTCAGATCCGAAGGCAAGATCTTTGTTGCCAAGAATGGATCCTTTCTGGAGAAAGAGTTTCTCTCGAAAGATGTAAGTGGGAGGAAAGTAAAACTTGATGAGGTACTCCTTCTTGAACCGGAGAGTAGCGCAGCTCAGGAAGATGTTTCTGTGGTGCCTGCACCGACTAGAGAGGAAGTTAATAATGATGATCATGAAACTTTGGATCAAGTTGCTACTGAACTTAGTAGGTCCACAAGGACACGTTCTGCACCAGAGTGGTACGGCACCCCTATCCTCGAAATCATGTTGTTAGAAAATGGTGAACCTTCGAACTATGAAGAAGTGATGGCATGCCCGGATTCCAACAAATGGGTTGAAGCCATGAAATCCGAGATAGGATCCATGTATGAAAACAAAGTATGGACTTTGACAGATTTGCCCGATGATCGGTAAGCCATACAGAATAAGTAAATCTTTAAGAAGAAGACTAACGCGGATGGTAATGTGACCGTCTATAAGGCTCGGCTTGTCGCTAAGGGTTATCGACAAGTTCAAGGGGTTGACTATGATGAGACCTTCTCACCCGTAGCGAAGCTAAAGTCCGTCCGAATCATGTTAGCAATTGCCGCATTTTATAATTATGAGATATGGCAAATGTACGTCAAAACGGCATTCCTTAACGGTTTCCTTAAGGAAGAATTGTATATGATGCAGCCGGAACGTTTTGTCGATCCTAAGAATGATGACAAGGTATGCAAGTGATGTCGCTTGAAGCTACGTCGGTATTTCCCCAAAGAGTAAGGGATGATGCAGCATAGCGGCGGTAGGTATTTCCCTCAGATATGAAACTAAGGTTATCGAACCAGTAGGAGAACGAAGCAACACAGCGTAAACAGCCCCTGCACACAGATAACAAATCCTCGCAACCCGACATGTTAAAGGGGTTGTCAATCCCTTTCGGGGTACGGCGCCTCAAGTGGCAAACGACGTGAGATAAATTTGTAGTAAATTGATAGATCGAATGCTAAATAAAATAAAGAAAGCAAAATTGCAGCAAGGTATTTTTTATTTTTAGTTTAATAGATCTGAAAATAAATGCAAGAGAAAAGTAGATCGCAAAGGCAAATATATGAGAAAGAAGACCTCGGGGCCGTAGGTTTCACTAGTGGCTTCTCTCGAGAAAAATAGCAAACAGTGGGTGAACAAATTACTGTTGGCAATTGATAGAACTTCAAATAATTATGACGATATCCAGGCAATGATCATTATATATGCATCACGTCCAAGATTAGTAGACCGACTCCTGCCTGTATCTACTACTATTACTCCACACATCAACCGCTATCCAGCATGCATCTAGTGTATTAAGTTCATGGAGAAATAAAGTAATGCAATAAGAACGATGACATGCTGCAGACAAGATCTATCTATGTAGAGATAGACCCCATCGTTTTATCCTTAGTAGCAACGATACATATGTGCCGTTTCCCTTTCTGTCACTGGGATCAAGCACCGTAAGATCGAACCCACTACAAAGCACCTCTTCCCATTGCAAGATAAATGGATCAAGTTGGCCAAACAAAACCCAAATATCGGAGAAGAATTACGAGGCTATAAGAAATCATGCATATAAGAGATCAAAGAAACTCAAATAACTTTCATGGATATAAAAAGATATAACTGGTCATAAACTCAAAGTTCATCAGATCCCAACAAACACACCGCAAAAAGAGTTACATCATATGGATCTCCAAGAGACCATTGTATTGAGAATCAAGAGAGAGATATGAAGCCATCTAGCTACTAACTACGGACCCGAAGGTCTAGAAAGAACTACTCACGCATCATCAGAGAGGCACCAATGGAGGTGGTGAACCCCATCCGAGATTGTAACGCCCCGTGACCGATGTGCCAGGTGTCTTCCAGTTATTCGCTGTTGTTGCCTTGTCATTTTCTTGCGTGTTGCATCTTTCATGCCATCATGTGCATTGTGTGTTTTTCATACATATTAAGTTGTTGCATGTTCTATGCATGATTCTTGCTTCATCACCTTCTCCTTCCCTCCACTTCCTTCTTTTGGCAAGTGTCACGTTCCCTTCTCTTTTAATGTTCATCTTTGCCTCAATATTCTAACACCATGCACCTAGCCTCTCTGTCAAATTTCATCTCTTTTGAAATTGTTTTGGTTAGGGTTTAAAATGGTTCAAGTTTGAATTTAATTCAAACTTGAATTATTTTTACTTCCTTTAAAATCTCCAAACCAATTTTGTTAAATAGAGCACATTTTCAGGATCATGACTATATTTTTATATTTCTCTAGCTCCTCTCCTTTTCCCCCTGCTTTTTCCTTTTTGTATTTCTGTCTGAAGAAGTAGAAAAGCAGCGGCATCAGCTACCTAGGCCTCGGCCACCCGGCCGGCCCATTAGCTCAGCCAGCGCCGGCCCATCCCTCTCCTAAGGCCCGGCCGCCCCATTCCCACCTAAACCTAGCCCGAGCCCCTCGCGCAACCCCCTCCTCTCGATCTCCCTCGCGCCATCAGGAGACAGCGAGCGCGCTGCGCGATCCATCTACCTCTCGATCCCTCCCTCTCTCGCTGTCTTCCCTTCCCCCTTCGTCCTCCTCGTGCGCCGCACCTCCTACCCCGAGCGCCGCCCCATGGAGCCGCCTTCTCCACTTCGGTGAGGCCGCCGCCGCGCCATCTCACCTCCTCCCCGTCTCCGGCAAGGCCGCCGCGCCAAGTCCTTGAAGCCACGCCTGTAGCCCTTCTCCCCTCGCGCCGGCGACCCGGAGCGCCGCGTCTCCGACCGCTCTCCTGCAGCCAGCGCCTCCACCGTCGCTGCCTCGCCGTCGCCATGCCAGGAGCCTTGCGCGCCCGGAAGCCGCCGCCCGCACCTCGCCTGCGACTTCTCCGCGCCGGCGACCTCCATCGAGTCCCCCTGCTTCGTCCGGCCGCCGCGCCACCATGCTCCAGCGCCGCCTCGAGCTCATCTTCCTCGACCTCCATGCCGTCCCGCAGCTCCCTCGCCCCGCTCGATCTGGACGCGGGATCCCGAGCGCCTCGACCCGCTGCCTGCTTGCCTGAGCAGCAACAACGGCCCCATGCACTGCCCGGGCCTCCCCTGCATCCTCCTCACCACTGAACCGGCCTCCTCTCCATCTCCGCTGCGCCCATCGGCCTCGACGCCCTTGTTGCTGCGGCTGCTAGACCACCACGGCGCCATCAGGAAGACTCTGGCCACCATCGAGAACCCCCGGACCTGTCAAGACGTGTACACGGAGACCCAAGTCAGGAGACTACCGATGGCCCTCCAAGTTTAACAAATCGTCGACATCGGAGTACCACTACTTCAACAGGTGTACAACTACGCGGTTTCGCTGAGTACCCCTTCGGATTCATCGAGTTCGACTACCCCGCAAGAACCGGAGCGCCAAGTACCTCTACCGCCGTTTTCGGAACCGCTAAGAATGGCAAGTACCTTGACACCCGATGCATAGAACAACTACCGTCGCCGATGACCCGAGTACCACTACCGTCGACCCTCGAAGACTCCGTGGACGTCAAGATCATCGCCGTGACCTCGAACATCTACGGAATGTGCACGACTACAAAATGGGTACCACTACCGTTGCCAAAGACCCGTGTAACTGTATCGTCAAGTTCGACTACCGCCGCGTGAACAACTACTTCCACTACCGCCGTTGCGAGAACGTCTACTTCCCTCTATGAACTCATTCCGCCCGAAACACATGCTTCGAAGGTATACCACCAAAACGACCTTCCGAGAATGAATGCATGTTGTATGAGATGCTCATGTTCGAACCGTGTCCGAGTTGTCATTGTACGTTCCTCCTTGGTTGCCATGCCGTCGACCCATGGGTAACCCGGTATCCGGGATCACCCCCACCATCCTCGCATGATCCGCTCATCCACATTTTCTCTTGCACCGACATCTCAATGAGTTGTCGGATCACCCGGAATGTTGCCGTGGCACCATTTCCGTTGTAGTTGCCGTGGCACCCCTTTTGTTCCGCCATGGCGACCAAATGCTTCATAATACTCTTGTCAAACTTTTAATAAAAATTTCATAAACTTGCACATGTCATCCGCATCATGTTAACAACATCAAGAATGTTTAAAATTGTTGTTTGTATTAATTTGCTAAATGCATATGGGGGTTTACTTGATTTGTTGTTTGTTATATCCGGCCCCATTCAAATGGTTTATTTGGTATATTTTTTGTTATGCTTCACTTCTTGCCATGTTTAACAACATTTAATTTGTTGAGTACCTAACCGGGAGAGAACTAAATAATTAATGTGGTGTTCCGTCAATATGCAACGGAGTTGCATATTGAGCTCCACTTAATTTGTAGTATTGTTTGTGCACTTTGCCATGCCATGCTTCATTTAACCGGACATGCATCATACTTGATTGTGCATCATGCCATGATTATGTGGTGGTTGTTTACTATGGTGTTTGCTTCTTTCCGGTGTTGCTTCTTCGGGTTAGTTTCGATAACGTCGCGTTTGTGAGGATCCGTTCGACTTCGTCCGTTTGTCTTCTTCATGGACTCGTTCTTCTTCCTTGCGGGATCTCAGGCAAGATGACCATACCCTCGAAATCACTTCTATCTTTGCTTGCTTAGTTGCTCACTCTTTTGCTATGCCTATGCTGCGATACCTACCACTTGCTTATCATGCCTCCCGTATTGTTAAGCCAAGCCTCTAACCCACCTTGTCCTAGCAAACCGTTGTTTGGCTATGTTACTGCTTTGCTCAGCCCCTCTTATAGAGTTGTTAGTTGCAGGTGAAGATTGAAGTTTGTTCCTTGTTGGAACATGGAGATCGTTCCTTGTTGGAACATTGTTTACTTGTTGGGATATCACAATATATCTTATTTAATTAATGCATCTATATACTTGGTAAAGGGTGGAAGGCTCGGCCTTATGCCTAGTATTTTATTCCACTCTTGCCGTCCTAGTTTCCGTCATATCGGTGTTATGTTCCCGGATTTTGCGTTCCTTACGCGGTTGGGTTATAATGGGAACCCCTTGACAGTTTGCCTTGAATAAAACTCCTCCAGCAAGGCCCAACATTAGTTTTACCATTTGCCACCTAGCCTTTTCTTTCCCTTGAGTCGGCCGGCTCAAGGGTCATCTTATTTTAACCCCCCCGGGCCAGTGCTTCTCTAAGTGTTGGTCCAACCCAGAGCACCGTGCGGGGCCGTCCCTTGGCAACTTGGGTTACGTTGGCTCCGATACGCTTAGCTTATCCGGTGTGCCCTGAAGCGAGATATGTGCAGCTCCTATCGGGATTTGTCGGCACAGCGGGTGGTCTTGCTGGACTTGTTTTACCATTGTCGAGGATGTCTTGTAACCGGGATTCCGAGTCTGATCGGGTCTTCTCGCTAGAACGAATATCCTTCGTTGACCGTGAGAGCTTGTGATGGGCTAAGTTGGGACACCCCTGCAGGGATTTGAACTTTCGAAAGCCGTGCCCGCGGTTATGGGCAGATGGGAATTTGTTAATGTCCGGTTGTAGAAAACCCGAAGTTGACCTTAATTAAAATACATCAACCGCGTGTGTAACCGTGATGGTCTCTTCTCGGCGGAGTCCGGGAAGTGAACACGGTGTTGGAGTTATGTTTGACGTAGGTTGTTCTAGGATCACTTCTTGATCATAGTTTTATCGACCGTGCCTTGCCTTCTCTTCTCACTCTCATTTGCGTATGTTAGCCACCATATATGCTAGTCGCTTGCTGCAGCTTCACCTCATACCTTTACCTTACCCATAAGCTTAAATAGTCTTGATCACGAGGGTGTGAGATTGCTGAGTCCCCGTGACTCACAGATACTTCCAAAACCAGCTTGCAGGTGTCGAGGTTACCGTGCGGATGACGCAACCAAGCTCAGGAGGAGCTCGATGAAGATCTTGTGCTTTGTGTTGTTTCGTTCTAGTTGATCAGTAGTGGAGCCCAGTTGGGGTCGATCAGGGACCTTGTCGCATTTGGGGTTCTTCTTTTATTTTGGTTCCGTAGTCGGACCTTGAGTGTATTTGGATGATGTAATGCTTTATTCATGTATTGTGTGAAGTGGCGATTGTAAGCCAACTATGTATCTCTTTCCCCTATTGTATTACATGGGTTGTGTGAAGATTACCTCACTTGCGACATTGCTTTCAATGCGGTTATGCCTCTAAGTCGTGCTTCGACACGTGGGAGATATAGCCGCATCGAGGGCATTACAAGTTGGTAATCAGAGCCTTCCCCGACCTTAGGAGCCCCCACTGCTTGATTGAATTAGCTGACGAGTTGAGTCTAGAAAAATGTTTTGAGTCATTTAGGAATTATATATCGGAGAGTTAGGAATTCTTTTTACTCCCCAGTCCCTTCGTCGCTCTGGTGAGGCATCCTGACGTAGAGTTTTGACTCTTCTCTTCTCAAATTTTCACTAAATTTTTTTTAGGATCACGCGGGTATTTTGGAATCGTCCCGATGGTTTTGTGACGAGAACATTGTTCTTGGTGCGTCCTATCATTTAGGGGTTGTGGCAGTGTCCCGGGGAGTTGAGCTCCGAGGTGTTGTCGTCACAATTTTATCGTTGCAGTTCTGGAATACCTGAGTTTAGTTTCGCCGACATCGAAAATCTCTTTTATGCAGTTGTTGGTGAGATAACCTCGACGCCACCCAGTACTGGGGCGGGAGTTCGGGAGTATTGCCATAACTCGTATGACGGATGCTTTTCGAAGGTTGAGGTAGACGATTTCCGAAGGTTTCTTGGTTATGTGTTGAAGGATGGATACAGTTGGATGTAGGATTTGCTAGTTTTGGGTGAGATATTATGCTTCCCCTGTATCCCCATCACCTGATTGCATAACTGGAAAGGTTCGGGAGTTTATAAGTGGGAATTCAAGTAGCTCTTAGGATATCTTTCCGACAGATGTATGATATGAAATTGGGGTTCGACGTCTAGTGGTCCGCCTATCCACGGTTGGTTTTACAGTGGTCTCGTTGTGTCTTAAAGAGTCCTTGGCTATGCTGACTCGGGGACGCTTCGTATGTCATGTGCACTGCCTTGTACATGATGGTGCTGTACAATCGAGCCCGTGTAGGCCCCACCACGAAAACTTCGGACGAAATCTCTATCATATGTTTGTTCCGGCTTATTTTGCAAGCCAATACTTGTTTTGTTTTGAGTTGTGGTATTCGAGTTGCTTTGAAGTCAAATGTTGATTCCATACCTTCTCCTAAGCGGTGTTCTCATATTTCTATGTGGATACTAATCCTTCTCGATCATCGAGTGTGTCATGTCAATCCTTTTTAACCGGTGTGCTTCTCTTCAAGTGGATCTGATCATTGCAACATCCGCAAGATCAAGTATCAGTTCTTCTCAACGGTGCTCATTTCATTCGTCCCAAGCTGCCTTTGTTTTCCCTCCCTCCCACCCTTTTTTTTCGAGGACTTGAATTTCTTAATCAACTATCCATTTTACTGATGTGAAGTCTCTCCATTCTTTTCAATCAATATCCTTATCCAGTGATTCTCATGAAGATTCTAACGGAGATTCAAGTTCGTCACTCTTCACTCATTTTCTTCTCCGGTGGATGCAAATCAAGCTTTCGGTGTTGATCTCATATCCCTTTTTCCTCGTTTCAAATACCTTCTCATACCGGTGCACCTCATAATAATTCACTTCTCGCTATTCATTTGTTCGGGAGTGCTGAAGATATCTCAGAAGGCTCGTCTTGTCTTTCAAGATCAGTTCAACCTATTTCGAGGCTGTTATCTCATTCTAGCCATTTAAATCTTACCGGTGCTTTCTCTCTTTTGAATCGTTCTACGATGTTTCTTTTGAGTGGGCCCTAACCCATAGGTCTTTTCCCAGGATCTTACTTGACTCTTCTCTTTTCCCGGCGTTACTCTCAAATTCTTTTCCATGTCTGACGTAAGAATGAATTATCATCAGTCTTATGTATTTCTCCAAGATCGTTAAAATTATTTTCATCGTTGGCTCAACCTTTCCATTATTGATCCCAAAGTATCTCAACAATTTGGGGGTGTTTCTCATCGTCATTCTTTGCGTTTGAAGACCGAAGAAGAGTTTCTCTTTAATCTTGCTCCATTCTCTTCAAGATTCATGGTGCTAGCTTGTTGCCATCCTCTCATAATTATTTTCGATTGTGAGAATCCTTTTCAACCATCCGAAGTAATTCAGGAGTATTTTACAGTTTGATTCTCCGAAGCCCATCATTTTAGAAGACCTATTCATTCTCAGCTTTCAGCTCTATTTCTCTCAATCTTACCGGTGCATCGTTCAAATATCCTCTAATCAGTTCATGATCTCTTCGTTCTCATGGATCTAAATTCTCTCAAGCATCTTCGTTTTTTTGCTAATCCTTCCCGGTGTTTCTTCATGTTTTATTCGTTCTTTTCCAAATCTTACGGTGGCTCGTTCAAGATTTCTCTTCCTTTGTTATTGTATCAATTCATTCGTTCTTTCCAATCCTACAAGTGGTTCGTTGAAGATTTTCTCAAGTTTGCGCTATATCTATCTTAATTCTTTCTACGAGAATAAGTAGTATGCAAAATCCATTGCTTGTCATCAATTTAATTTGGTGAAGGATATGCATAACATAAATCTTATTCTTGTTTCATCCAAGTGATCAATTCCTTCCGTCGGAGCTTGTTCATAATGAATAAATTCTTGATTTCATTTGTTCATCTTTCTTTCCCGGAGTCCCAAGCTCTCGCAATTACATTATCATGGAGATCCATCTAAATCATTACAAGGTTTCATCTTGTGTTCCCAACTTCTCTTTATCTTCGTAATTCTTTTGTTTACCGGAATTCTTCATGGAGACTCTACATGATGGTTCTTAAAGGATTTAATTCCTTCTCGAAGTTTTCATCGTGATTCTTTTCTAGGGAGCTCAAGTTTTCTTCTTCTTGCTATCCAGAGTGCAATTCTTTCTTCCATATCATTGGAGGTGGTATTATGTCATTCTTGATAATTTGAGTTCATGTTTCATGTTCCACATGTTGTTAAGAATGAGGTATTTTAAATCCATCAACCTCTTCTTTGGAGTTATCTTTGGGTATATTTCACCTAAAGCCTTCCCTGAGGATTGTTGCTATCCATGGTGCTTATAAAGGACCCAAGTTCTTCTTTATCCTCCCGGTGAAATAAGTTTCCCGTCTCCTTCTTGTTATCAAGCCAATCTATTGTTTCGTTAGTGGAAGAATTTCACCTCATAGTTTTGAGATGTTCTCCATAAGCCCACTACAAGTTTACTCTTTTCGTTGTTGGTTCTCCAACAACTCCGTTCGACCCTTCTTCTAAGGATGCCTTTGCAAGCTCATTCGAGATAGAAGATATTGTTCTCTCCTCCGTTCATCCCATTCCATTCTCTCTTTTCTTCCGGAGGCATTGTGATGTTGCTCTCTTAAACCCTCTTTCTTGTTCTTGTCAGGACCTTATTCTTTTCATGCTTATCCATTTAACCGGAGTGTTGTGTCCTCTGCTCAAGTTCTTTTCATCTTGTCAAGTCTTTCATCTCTTGTCAACCGGAGTGCTGCTCGAATTTGTTCTTCCTTGTTCCTCTTTCCTAACGGAGTGCGTTCAACTTCGTTCATCTCCATTGTATTCTTTTCTCGAGATGGCTTAACCTTTTCAAGGTTCTTTGGTTTCACTCTTTTGTCAAAGGAGCAACTTAGTTTTACCTCCTCTCTTCCTCTTCCTCCTATGTTTTCCCTCCGGTGCCATTCTAGATCTCGGGACGAGATCCTCTCGTAGTGGTGGAGTGTTGTAACGCCCTGTGACTGATGTGCCAGGTGTCTTCCAGTTATTCGCTGTTGTTGCCTTGTCATTTGCTTGCGTGTTGCATCTTTCATGTCATCATGTGCATTGTGTGTTTTTCATACATATTAAGTTGTTGCATGTTCCATGCATGATTCTTGCTTCATCACCTTCTCCTTCCCTCCACTTCCTTCTTTTGGCAAGTGTCACGTTCCCTTCTCTTTTAATGTTCATCTTTGCCTCAATATTCTAACACCATGCACCTAGCCTCTCTGTCAAATTTCATCTCCTTTGAAATTGTTTTGGTTAGGGTTTAAAATGGTTCAAGTTTGAATTTAATTCAAACTTGAATTATTTTTACTTCCTTTAAAATCTCCAAACCAATTTTGTTAAATAGAGCACATTTTCAGGATCATGAATATATTTTTATATTTCTCTAGCTCCTCTCCTTTTCCCCCTGCTTTTTCCTTTTTGTATTTCTGTCTGAAGAAATAGAAAAGCAGCGGCATCAGCTACCTAGGCCTCGGCCACCCGGCCGGCCCATTAGCTCAGCCAGCGCCGGCCCATCCCTCTCCTAAGGCCCGGCCGCCCCATTCCCACCTAAACCTAGCCCGAGCCCCTCGCGCAACCCCCTCCTCTCGATCTCCCTCGCGCTGCCAGGAGACAGCGAGCGTGCTGCGCGATCCATCTACCTCTCGATCCCTCCCTCTCTCGCTGTCTTCCCTTCCCCCTTCGTCCTCCTCGTGCGCCGCACCTCCTACCCCGAGCGCCGCCCCATGGAGCCTCCTTCTCCACTCCGGTGAGGCCGCCGCTGCACCATCTTGCCTCCTCCCCGTCTCCAGCAAGGCCGCCGCGCCAAGTCCTTGAAGCCACGCCTGTCGCCCTTCTCCCCTCGCGTCGGCGACCCGGAGCGCCGCGTCTCCGACCGCTCTCCTGCAGCCAGTGCCTCCACCGTCGCTGCCTCGCCGTCGCCATGCCAGGAGCCTTGCGCGCCCGGAAGCCGCTGCCCGCACCTCGCCTGCGACTTCTCCGCGTTGGCGACCTCCATCGAGTCCCCCTGCTTCGTCCGGCCTCCGGGCCACCATGCTCCAGCGCCGCCTCGAGCTCATCTTCCTCGACCTCCATTCCGTCCCGCAGCTCCCTCGCCCCGCTCGATCTGGACGTGGGATCCCGAGCGCCTCGACCCACTGCCTACTTGCCGGAGCAGCAACAGCAGCCCCATGCACTGCCCGGGCCTCCCCTGCATCCTCCTCACCGCTGAACCGGCCTCCTCTCCATCTCCTCTGCGCCCATGGGCCTCGACGCCCTTGTTGCTGCGGCTGCTAGACCACCACGGCGCCATCAGGAAGACTCTGGCCACCACCGAGAACCCCCGGACCTTTCAAGACGTGTACACGGAGACCCAAGTCAGGAGACTACCGATGGCCCTCCAAGTTCAACAAATCGTCGACATCGGAGTACCACTACTTCAACAGGTGTACAACTACGCGGTTTCGCTGAGTACCCCTTCGGATTCGTCGAGTTCGACTACCCCGCAAGAACCGGAGCGCCAAGTACCTCTACCGCCATTTTCGGAACCACTAAGAACGGCAAGTACCTCAGCAAGTACCTTGACACCCGATGCATAGAACAACTACCGTCACCGACGACCCGAGTACCACTACCGTCGACCCTCGAAGACTCCGTGGACGTCAAGATCCTCGCCGTGACCTCGAACATCTACGGAATGTGCACGACTACAAAATGGGTACCACTACCGTTGCCAAAGACCCGTGTAACGGTATCGTCAAGTTCGACTACCGCCGCGTGAACAACTACTTCCACTACCGCCGTTGCGAGAACGTCTACTTCCCTCTACAAACTCGTTCCGCCCGAAACACATGCTTCGAAGGTATACCACCGAAACGACCTTCCGAGAATGAATGCATGTTGTATGAGATGCTCATGTTCGAACCGTGTCCGAGTTGTCATTGCACGTTCCTCCTCGGTTGCCATGCCGTCGACCCATGGGTAACCCGGTATCCGGGATCACCCCCACCATCCTCGCATGATCCGCTCATCCACATTTTCTCTTGCACCGACATCTCAATGAGTTGTCGGATCACCCGGAATGTTGCCGTGGCACCATTTTCGTTGTAGTTGCCGTGGCACCCCTTTTGTTCCGCCATGGCGACCAAATGCTTCATAATACTCTTGTCAAACTTTTAATAAAAATTGCATAAACTTGCACATGTCATCCGCATCATGTTAACAACATCAAGAATGTTTAAAATTGTTGTTTGTATTACTTTGCTAAATGCATATGGGGGTTTACTGGATTTGTTGTTTGTTATATCCGGCCCCATTCAAATGGTTTATTTGGTATATTTTTGTTATGCTTCACTTCTTGCCATGTTTAACAACATTTAATTTGTTGAGTACCTAACCGGGAGAGAACTAAATAATTAATGTGGTGTTCCATCAATATGCAACGGATATTGAGCTCCACTTAATTTGTAGTATTGTTTGTGCACTTTGCCATGCCATGCTTCATTTAACCGAACATGCATCATACTTGATTGTGCATCATGCCATGATTATGTGGTGGTTGTTTACTATGTTGTTTGCTTCTTTCCGGTGTTGCTTCTTCGGGTTAGTTCCGATAACGTCGCGTTTGTGAGGATCCGTTCGACTTCGTCCGTTTGTCTTCTTCATGGACTCGTTCTTCTTCCTTGCGGGATCTCAGGCAAGATGACCATACCCTCGAAATCACTTCTATCTTTGCTTGCTTAGTTGCTCGCTCTTTTGCTATGCCTATGCTGCGATACCTACCACTTGCTTATCATGCCTCCCATATTGTTAAGCCAAGCCTCTAACCCACCTTGTCCTAGCAAACCATTGTTTGGCTATGTTACCGCTTTGCTCAGCCCCTCTTATAGCGTTGTTAGTTGCAGGTGAAGATTGAAGTTTGTTCCTTGTTGGAACATGGAGATCGTTCCTTGTTGGAACATTGTTTACTTGTTGGGATATCACAATATATCTTGTTTAATTAATGCATCTATATACTTGGTAAAGGGTGGAAGGCTCGGCCTTATGCCTAGTGTTTTGTTCCACTCTTGCCGCCCTAGTTTCCGTCATATCGGTGTTATGTTCCCGGATTTTGCGTTCCTTACGCGGTTGGGTTATAATGGGAACCCCTTAACAGTTCGCCTTGAATAAAACTCCTCCAGCAAGGCCCAACATTGGTTTTACCATTTGCCACCTAGCCTTTTCTTTCCCTTGAGTCAGCCGGATCAAGGGTCATCTTATTTTACCCCCCCGGGCCAGTGCTTCTCTAAGTGTTGGTCCAACCCAGAGCACCGTGCGGGGCCGTCCCTTGGCAACTTGGGTTACGTTGGCTCCCGTACGCTTAGCTTATCCGGTGTGCCCTGAGAACGAGATATGTGCAGCTCCTATCGGGATTTGTCGGCACAGCGGGTGGTCTTGCTGGACTTGTTTTACCATTGTCGAGGATGTCTTGTAACCAGTATTCCGAGTCTGATCGGGTCTTCCCGCTAGAAGGAATATCCTTCGTTGACCGTGAGAGCTTGTGATGGGCTAAGTTGGGACACCCCTGCAGGGATTTGAACTTTCGAAAGCCGTGCCCGCGGTTATGGGCAGATGGGAATTTGTTAATGTCCGGTTGTAGAAAACCTGAAGTTGACCTTAATTAAAATACATCAACCGCGTGTGTAACCGTGATGGTCTCTTCTCGGCGGAGTCCGGGAAGTGAACACGGTGTTGGAGTTATGTTTGACGTAGGTTGTTCTAGGATCACTTCTTGATCATAGTTTTATCGACCGTGCCTTGCCTTCTCTTCTCGCTCTCATTTGCGTATGTTAGCCACCATATATGCTAGTCGCTTGCTGCAGCTCCACCTCATACCTTTACCTTACCCATAAGCTTAAATAGTCTTGATCGCGAGGGTGTGAGATTGCTGAGTCCCCGTGACTCACAGATACTTCCAAAACCAGCTTGCAGGTGCCGAGGTTACCGTGCAGATGACGCAACCAAGCTCAGGAGGAGCTCGATGAAGATCTTGTCCTTTGTGTTGTTTCGTTCTAGTTGATCAGTAGTGGAGCCCAGTTGGGGTCGATCGGGGACCTTGTCGCATTTGGGGTTCTTCTTTTATTTTGGTTCCGTAGTCGGACCTTGAGTGTATTTGGATGATGTAATGCTTTATTCATGTATTGTGTGAAGTGGAGATTGTAAGCCAACTATGTATCTCTTTCCCCTATTGTATTACATGGGTTGTGTGAAGATTACCTCACTTGCGACATTGCTTTCAATGCGGTTATGCCTCTAAGTCATGCTTCGACACGTGGGAGATATAGCCGCATCGAGGGCGTTACAGAGATGGTGTCTAGATTGGATCTGGTGGTTCTGGACTCTGCGGCGGTTGGATGAATATTTCATTGCTCTCCCTAGGGTTTCTGGAATATTGGGGTATTTAAAGAGCTAAGAGGCGGTCCGGGGGGCACCCGAGGTGGGCAAAACCCACCAGGGCACGCTTGGGCCTCCTCGCGCGCCCTGGTGGGTTTTGCCCCCCTCGGGGCACCCCCCAGGCGCAGCCAGGGCCCGTTGTGTTCCTTCTGGCCCATCAAAATTCTCTGTAAAGTTTCGGGGCATTTGGACTCCGTTTGATATTGATTTTCTGTGATGTAAAAACATGGAAAAACAGCAACTGGCACTTGGCACTATGTCAATAGGTTAGTACCAAAAAATTGTTATAAAATGACTATAAATTAATTATAAAACATCTAAGATTGATAATATAATAGCATGGAACAATAAAAAATTATAGATACGTTGGAGACGTATCAGCATCCCCAAGCTTAACTCCTACTCGTCCTCAAGTAGGTAAGTGATAAAAACAGAATTTTTGATGTGGAATGCCGCCTATCATGTCATATCATATTTTTTTTCTTTATGGCATGGACACTTGGATTTTTAGTTGTTCAAAGCAATAGTCTAGTTTTGACATGACAATTTAGGTACTCAAGCATATCAACCAGCAACCATGTCTTTCAAACTATCAACGCTAAAATAAGTTATCCCTAGACCATCATGCTGAAACATTGATCCATTCATGAAACACACTCGAATATTAGCTACAACCAATACTTAAGTACGATCATATTGCCTCCTAGTTGGTGCTTTTATAAGAGAGGATGGAGACTCAAATTCAATTTTTTTTGCATAAAGTAAAAGAAAGGCCCTTCGTAGAGGGAAGTAGGGATTTGTAGAGGTGCCAGAGCTCAAAGCGAAAAACTTAGAGATAAAAACATTTTGGGAGGTGTATCCATCCCACCAACAAAAACGACTTGGAGTTCCCAACACTTTCCATGCTAGATATGCCATAGGCGGTTCCCAAACAGAAAATAAAGTTTATTCCTTTTTCCACCATACTTTCACTTTCCGTGGCTAACCGTACCCACGGGTGCCCTCCATACCAACATTTTCCAAGGAATTTATTATTTGATAACATAAAGTAAAGTCATTTTTTTTCATTTCGGGACTAGGCATCCCTAATAGCTTTGCCTTACTCTCGTGCAATGACAAGTGAATAAACACTCATCTTGAGAATAACACATCCAACATGGAAAATATTAGCCACCCCTCACCGCTCCGCGAGCGAAACAAACACACAAAAGAGAAGTTTATTTTGAAAATTAGAGATGGCACATACAAATTTGCTTAGGACGGCAAAAGAATACCACATATAGGTAGATATAGTGGACTCATGTGGCAAAACTGGTTTAAGGATTTTGGATGCACAAGTAGAGATCATACTTACTGCAAAGTGAAGGCTAGCAAAAGATTGAGAAGCCACCAACTAAGAAACAGATAATCTCATAAGCAAGCATTAAGCATAAATAACACCGAATAATGCACCACAAGTAGGATGTAATTTCATTGCATGACTATTGACTTTCGTACTTGCATAGGGAATCACAAACCTTAACACCAATATTCTTACTAAAGCATAATTACTCACCAACATAACTCACATATCACATCGTCATATCTCAAAACTATTACTAAGAATCAAGTTTATTTTGTCCAATGATCTTCATGAAAGTTTTTATTATACCCTTCTTGGATATCTATCACTTTGGGACTAATTTTCATGTCTTGCTTTTGACATGCTCCAACAAATATAAGTGAAGATCATGAGCATAATAAATTTTTATTTATCTCAAATTAATTTAAGTGAAGCAAGAGAGAATTTCTTGAAAATTTTACTAACTCTCAAATAAATCTAAGTGAAATAAGAGAGCATTTCTTCAAAAATACTAAAGTACACCGTGCTCAAAAGGATATAAGTGTAGCACTAGAGCAAGTCCATTTGCTAATAAAAATTTAAGTGAAGCATAGAGAGAAATTCTAACAAGTCATGACATACTTTTGTATAAAAATTTAAGTGAAGCATAGGACTACCTGATAAATTCGTATATTGATCTACTGCAAGTGGAATGGCTATTTTATCGCTCTCTGCTAAAAAATGAAGATTAATTTCGTGAGCGTAAAAGTTTCTTTTTTTCAGCAAGATCAAACAACTATCACCCAAGAAGATCCTAAAGGGTTTACTTGGCAAAACACTAATTAAAACATAAAAACACAATCATAACAATAGCATAATTGTGATAACACTCAAGAACATAAAGCAAAAAGCAAAAATAAAATTTAATTATTGGGTTGCCTCCCAACAAGCGCTATAGTTTTACGCCCTTAGCTAGGCATAAAGCAATGATCTAAGTTTTGTCATATTTCTTCTTTACTTTCTTAGAGGTATTTCCATCATGGGGTTTTGTGAACACAACATAAAACATATTATCCATGGAAACCTTAGCGTTCCAATGTTGGTGTTCATCATAACCTTTTTGATTCCCCGCAACAATCCAAGAATAATGTTGATTAACATTATTGAAAACCTGTTGGATTATATCTCAAACGAGGACTTCCTTTTTAAGATTCTCATCAAAGATTTTGTTATCCCCCAAAAAATGTCTTAAAGCATAGTCGCCATTCTAAAGAATTTCATCTATCATAGGTTTTTCACGATTCATACCATAAAAGTCAAAGATTTCCCTAGCTTCCCGTATTATGTAGTCAAACTCACTCATAAGAACGAGAGTGGCCAACTTTTTAGCCTTAGGGTTCTTTATATTGAGAAGCTCAAAAAAGAACCTTTGCAAAGTAGGATGGGTACGAATAAATTTACTTTCAAGTTTCAGAACTAGTGCTGGAATGGCATCCACATAAGATCAAGTAGTTTTAAGTATAGGAGCATCATCAAGAATCAAATTTCCCACACAATTGAAAAATTATTGGATACACTCTTTTCCCATAACATTCCCTTGCCCCAAGATAAAAGTTTTAGCATCCAGATTGCTCGTGCATCCTATCTTAGGAGTTAGGCCATCATCTGTTGGTGCCATACCGAAATCACTCATGATTGGAAAGAACAAATCTAATGAGAAAAAGGCGATCGGGAAACAGAGGCGAATAAAACTGCAAAATTTTGTGAAGTGGGGGAGAGGAAAACGAGAGGCAAATGGAAAATAATGTAAATTGCAAGGAGATGAGATTTGTGATTAGGAACATGGTATATGTCGGCAACGGCGCCAGAAATTCCCTTTGATGTTGCTTGAAGCTACGTCGGTATTTCCCCAAAGAGCAAGGGATGATGCAACACAGCGGCGGTAGGTATTTCCCTCAGATATGAAACCAAGGTTATCGAACCAGTAGGAGAACCAAGCAACACAATGTGAACAGCCCATGCACACAGATAACAAATCGTCGCAACCTGACGTGTTAAAGGGGTTGTCAATCCCTTTCAGGGTACGACGCCTCAAGTGGCAAACGGACATGAGATAAATTTGTAGTAAATTGATAGATCGAACGCTAAATAAAATAAATAAAGAGAAATTGCATCAAGGTATTTTTGTATTTTGGTTTAATAGATCTGAAAATAAATGCAAGAGAAAATTAGACCGCAAAGGCAAATATATGAGAAAGAAGACCCCGGGGCCGTAGGTTTCACTAGTGGCTTCTCTCGAGAAAAATAGCAAACAGTGTGCGAACAAATTACTGTTGGGCAATTGATTATCCAAGCAATGATCATTATATAGGCATCACGTCCAAGATTAGTAGACCGACTCCTGCCTGCATCTACTACTATTACTCCACACATCGACCGCTACCCAGCATGCATCTAGTGTATTAAGTTCATGGAGAAACAGAGTAATGCAATAAGAATGATGACATGATGTAGACAAGATCTATCTATGTAGAGATAGACCCCATCATTTTATCCTTAGTAGCAACAATACATACATGTCGTTTCCCTTCCTGTCACTCGGATCAAGCACTGTAAGATCGAACCCACTACAAAGCACCTCTTCCCATTGCAAGATAAATAGATCAAGTTGACCAAACAAAACACAAATATTTGATAGAAATACGAGGCTACAAGCAATCATGCATATAAGATATCAATGAACCTCAAATAAATTTCATGGATATAAAAAGATATAACTAATCATAAACTCAAAGTTCATCGGATCCCAACAAACACACCGCAAAAAGAGTTACATCATATGGATCTCCAAGAGACCATTGTATTGAGAATCAAGAGAGAGAAATGAAGCCATCTAGCTACTAACTACGGACCCGAAGGTCTACAAAGAACTACTTACGCATCATCGGACAGGCACCAATGCAGGTGGTGAACCCCATCCGAGATGGTGTCTAGATTGGATCTGGTGGTCTTTGACTCTATGGCGACTGGATGAATATTTCATCACTCTCCCTAGGGTTTCTGGAATATTGGGGTATTTACAGAGCAAAGAGGCGGTCCGGGGGCCACCCGAGGTGGGCATAACCCACCAGGGCGCGCCTGGGCCTCCTGGCATGCCCTGGTGGGTTGTGCCCCCTCAGGGCACCCCCTAGGCGCAGCCAGGGCCCGTTGTGTTCCTTCTGGCCCATAAAAATTCTCCATAAAGTTTCGGGGCATTTGGACTCCATCTGATATTGATTTTCTATGATGTAAAAAACATGGAAAAATAGCAACTGGCACTTGGCACTATGTCAATAGGTTAGTACCAAAAAATGATATAAAATGACCATAAAATGATTATAAAGCATCCAAGGTTGATAATATATCAGCATGGAACAATCTAAAATTATAGATACATTGGAGACGTATCAGCTAGCTCCAGCGCTCCATCTATGGGCTGGTGCAAGCATCTCGGAGTTGGATCATTCGCTTTGATGAAATGATCAAAGCATTTGGGTTTATACAGACTTATGGAGAAGCCTGTACTTACAAGAAATTGAGTGGGAGCCCTGTAGCATTTCTCATATAGTATGTGGATGACATACTATTGATGGGAAATGATATGGAACTTTTGGAAAGCATAAAGGCCTACTTGAATAAGTGTTTTTCAATGAATGACCTTGGAGAAGCTGCTTACATATTAGGCATCAAGATCTATAGAGATAGATCGGGACGCCTCATTGGTCTTTAACAAAGCACATACCTTGACAAGATATTGAAGAAGTTCAATATGGATCAGTCCAAGAAGGGGTTCTTGCCTGTATTGCAAGGTGTGAGATTGAGCACAGCTCAATGCCCGACCTTGGTAGAAGATAGAGAAAAGATGAGTGTCATCTCCTATGCCTCAGCCATAGGCTCTATTATGTATGCCATGCTGTGTACCAGACCTAATGTGAACCTTGCCATAAGTTTGGTAGGGAGGTACCAAAGTGATCCCGGTATGGAACACTGGACATCGGTCAAAAATATCCTGAAGTACCTGAAAAGGACTTAGGATATGTTTCTTGTTTATGGAGGTGACAAAGTGCTCGTCGTAAATGGTTACGTTGATGCTAGCTTCGACACAGATCTGGATGACTCCAAGACACAAACCGGATACGTGTACATTTTGAATGGTGGGGCAGTCAGCTGGTGCAGTTGCAAGCAAAGCCTCATGGCGGGATCTACATGTGAAGCGGGGTACATAGCTACCTCAGAGGCAGCACACAAAGCAGTCTGGATGAAGGAGTTCATCACTGACCTAGGAGCAATTCCCAATGCGTCGGGCCCGATGAATCTCTTCTGTGACAACACTGGATCTATTGCCATTGACAAGGAGCCCAGGTTTCACAAGAAGACCAGGAACATCAAGCATCGCTTCAACTCCATTCGTGAATATATTCAAGATGGATACATAGATATTTGTAAAGTGCATACAGATCTGAATGTCGCAGATTTGTTGACTAAACCTCTTCCACGAGCAAAACATGATCAACACCAGAACTCTATGGGTGTTCGATTCATCACAATGTAACTAGATTATTGACTCTAGTGCAAGTGGAAGACAGTTGGAAATATGCCCTAGAGGAAATAATAAAATGGTTATTATTATATTTCCTTTTTCATGATAATTGTCTACTATTCATGCTATAATTGTATTACCGAAAACCGTAATACATGTGTGAATACATAGACCACAACATGTCCCTAGTGAGCCTCTAGTTGACTAGCTCATTGATCAATAGATGGTTGTGGTTTCCTGACCGTGGACATTGGATGTCGCTGATAATGGGATCACATCATTAGGAGAATGATGTGATGGACAAGACCCAATCCTAAGCATAGCATAAGATCGTGTAGTTCGTTTGCTAGAGGTTTTCTAATGTCAAGTATCATTTCCTTAGACCATGAGATTAAGCAACTCCCGGATACCGTATGAGTGCTTTGGGTGTATCAAACGTCACAACGTAACTGGGTGACTATAAAGGTGCACTACAAGTATCTCCAAAAGTATCTGTTGGGTTGGCACGAATCGAGACTGGGATTTGTCACTCTATATGACGGAGAGGTATCTCCGGGCCCACTCGGTAATGCATCATCATAACGAGCTCAATGTGACTAAGGAGTTAGCCACGGGATCATGTGTTACAGAATGAGTAAAGAGACTTGCCGTTAACGAGATTGAATGAGGTATGGGGAGACCGACGGTCGAATCTCGGGCAAGTAACATACCGATGGACAAAGGGAATTGTATACAGGATTGATTGAATCCCTGACATCGTGGTTCTTCTGATGAGATCATCGTGGAACATGTGGGAGCCAACATGGGTATCCAGATCCCGTTGTTGGTTATTGGCCGGAGAGATGTCTCAGTCATGTCTGCATGGTTCCCGAACCCGTAGGGTCTACACACTTAAGGTTCGGTGACGCTAGAGTTGTTATGGGAGGTTACGAAGGTTGTTTGGAGTCCCGAATGATATCCCAGACATCATGAGGAGTTCCGGAATGGTCCGGAGGTGAAGATTTATATATGGGAAGTCCAGTTTTAAGTCGCTGGAATGGTTTCGGGGGTTAACGGTATTGTACTGGGACCACCGAAAGGTGTCCGGGGGTCCACTGGGTGGGGCCACCATCCCCGGAGGACTTAATGGACTGAATATGGGAGGGAACCTGCCCCGTAGTGGGCTGGTGTGCCCGCCCCCAAGGGCCCAAGGGGCCTAGGGTTGGAAACCCAAGGGGAGGGGCGCCTCCCACCTTGCTTGGGGGGCAAGTCTTCCCCTCCTGGCCGCCGCCCCCATCTTGATGCATCTAGGGGGGGCCTCTTCCCTTCCCCCTATAAATGGTGGGGGTGGGAGGGCAGCTGCACCCCTTCCCCTGGCGCAGCCCCTCCCTCCTCCAACACCTCCTCCTCATTCTCTGTAGTGCTTGGCAAAGCCCTGCCGGAGAACCGCAAGCTCCACCACCACGCCGTCGTGCTACCGGAGCTCTCCCACAACTTCTCCTCTCCCCTTGCTGGATCAAGAAGGAGGAGACGTCCACGGGCTGTACATGTGTTGAACACAGAGGCGCCGTCCGTTTGACGCTTGGATCGCATCTTCCGCTATTTGAATCGTGGCGAGTACGACTCCATCAACCGCGTTCTTGTAACGCTTCCGCTTAGCGATCTACAAGGGTATGAAGATTCACTCCCTCTCTCTTGTTGCTAGCATCTCCTAGATTGATCTTGGTGACACGTAGGAAATTTTTGAATTATTACTACGTTACCCAACACGTCCTACATATCAATTTTTACCTCTCGGCCATTTTGAGACTCCTCGTCATGTCTGTGATCTCATCCGGGACTCCGAACAACATTCGGTCACCAAATCACATAACTCATATAATACTATATCGTCATCGAACGTTAAGTGTGTGGACCCTACGGGTTCAAGAACTATGTAGACATGACCGAGACACCTCTCCGGTCAATAACCAATAGTGGAACCTGGATGCTCGTATTGGGTCCTACATATTCTACAAAGATCTTTATCGGTCGAACCGTTATGACAACATACGTTATTCCCTTTGTCCATCGGTATGTTACTTGCCCGAGATTCGATCGTCGATATCTTCATACCTAGTTCAATCTCGTTACCAGCAAGCCTCTTTACTCATTTAGTAATACATCATCTTGCAACTAACTCATTAGTCATTTTGATTGCAAGGCTTCTTATGATGTGTATTACTGAGAGGGCCTAGAGATACCTCTCCGATACTCAGAGTGACAAATCCTAATCTTGATCTATGCCAACCCAACAAACACCTTCGGAGATACCTGTAGAGCATCTTTATAATCACCCAATTACATTGTGATGTTTGATAGCACACAAGGTATTCCTCCGGCATCTGGGAGTTGCATAATCTCATAGCGAAGGAACATGTATTTAAAATGAAGAAAGCAATAGCAATAAGCTAAACGATCATTATACTAAGATAACGGATCCCGTTATCCCGTTATCAAATGACAACACATGTCCATGCTTAGGAAATCTTAACCATCTTTGATCAACGAGCTAGTCTAGTAGAGGCGCACTAGGGACACATTATTTGTTTATGTATTCACACATGTATTTAGGTTTCCGATCAATACAATTCTAGCATGAATAATAAACCTTTATCATGAATAAGGAAATATAAAATAACAACTTTATTATTGCCTCTAGGGCATATTTCCTTCAGTCTCCCACTTGCACTAGAGTCAATAGTTTAGTTCACATCACCATGTGATTTAACACCCATAGTTCACATCGCCATGTGACCAACATCCAAAGAGTTTACTAGAGTCAATAATCTAGTTCACATCGCCATGTAATTAACACCCAAAGAGTACTAAGGTGTGCTCATGTTTTGCTTGTGAGCGAGGTTTAGTCAACGGGTCTGCCACATTCAGATCCGTGTGTATTTTGCAAATTTGTATGTCTACAATGCTTTGCATGGAGCTACTCTAGCCAATTGCTCCCACTTTCAATATGTATCCATATTGGGACTCAAACTCATCTGAATCGCTGTCAAAGCTTGCATCGATGTATGCGGTCCGATGAGTGTTGAGGCACGCGGCGGGTATCGTTATTTTCCGACCTTCACAAATGATTTGAGCAGATATGGGTATATCTAGTTGATGAAACACAAGTCTGAGACATTTGAAAAGTTCAAAGAATTTCATAGTGAAGTGGAGAATCATCGTAACAACAAAATAAAGTTTCTATGATATGATCACAGAGGTGAATATTTGAGTTACGAGTTTGGCCTTCATTTAGAAACAATGTGGAATAGTTTCACAACTCACGCCACCTGGAACACCACAGCGTAATGGTGTGTCCAAACATCCTAACCGTACTTTATTAGATGTGGTGCTATCTATGATGTCTCTTACCGATTTACCACTATCGTTTTGGGGTTATGCATTAGATACAGCTACATTCACGTCAAACAGAGCACCGTCTAAATCCGTTGAGACGACACCATATGAACTGTGGTTTGGCAAGAAACCTAAGCTGTCATTTCTTAAAATTTGGGGTTGCGACACTTATGTCAAAAGGCTTCAGCCTGATAAGCTCGAACCCAAATCTAGGATACCCTAAGGAAACAAATGGGTACACCTTCTACCAGATCCGACGGCAAGATATTTGTTGCCAAGAATGGAAACTTTCTAGAGAAGGAGTTTCTCTCGAAAGAAGTGAGTGGGAGGAAAATAGAACTTGATGAGGTAATTGTACCTTCTCTCGAATTGGAAAGTAGCTCATTAGAGAAATCCGTTCCCGTGATGCCTACACCTGGATTAGCTCATCAGAGAAATCAGTTTGCCGTAAAGAGTTACGTCGATGCAAGCTTTGACACTAATCTTGATGACACCAACTCTCGATCTGGATACATATTAAAAGTGGGAGCAATTAGCTAGAGTAGCTCCATGTAGAGCATTGTAGACATAGAAAGTTTGCAAAATACATACAAATCTGAATGTGACAGATCCGTTGACTAAACTTCTCTCACAAGCAAAACATGATCACAACTTAAGTGCTCTTTGGGTGTTAATCACATGGTGATGTGAACTAGATCATTGACTCTAGTAAACCCTTTGGGTGTTGGTCACATGGCGATGTGAACTATGGGTGTTAATCACATGACGATGTGAATTGGTGTTAAATCACATGGCAATATGAACTAAATTATTGACTCTAGGGCAAGTGGGAGACTGAAGGAAATATGCCCTAGAGGCAATAATAAAGTTGTTATTTATATTTCCTTATATCAAGATAAATGTTTATTATTCATGCTAAAATTGTATTAACCAGAAACTTGATACATGTGTGGATACATAGACAAAACACGGTGTCCTTAGTAAGCCTCTACTACACTAGCGCGTTGATCAAAGATGGTTAAGTTTCCTAACCATAGACATGTGTTGTCATTTGATAAACGGAATCACATCATTAGGATAATGATGTGATGGATAAGACCCATCCGTTAGCTTAGCATGATGATCATTAAGTTTTATTGCTATTGCTTTCTTCAAGTCAAATACATATTCCTTCGACTATGAGATTATGCAACTCCCGAATACCAGAGGAATACCTTGTGTGCTATCAAACATCACAACATAAATGGGGGATTATAAAGATGCTCTACAGGTATCTCCGAAGGTGTTTGTTGGGTTGGCATAGATCGAGATTAGGATTTGTCACTCCGAGTATCGAAGACGTGTCTCTAGGCCCTCTCGGTAATGCACATCATGATAAGCCTTGCAAGCAATGTGACTAATGAGTTAGTTGTGGGCCGATGCATTACGGAATGAATAAAGAGACTTGCCGGTAATGAGATTAAACTAGGTATGGAGATACCGCGATCGAATATCAGGCAAGTAACATACCGATGACAAAGGGAATAACCTATGTTGTCATTATGGTACGGCTAATAAAGATCTTCGTAGAACATGTGGGAACCAATATGAGCATCTAGGTTGCTCTGTTGGTTATTGACCGGAGAGGTGTCTCGGTCATGTCTACATAGTTATCGAACCCGTAGGGTCCGCACGCTTAACGTTCGATGACGATTTTGTATTATATGAGTTATTTGATTTGGTGACCAAATGTTGTTTCGAGTCCCAGATGAGATCACAGACATGACGATGAGTCTCGAAATGGTCGAGAGGTAAAGATTCATATATTGGACGATGATATTCGGACACCAGAAGTGTTCCGGGGGTACCGGGTGCATATCGGGTCACCGAAAGGGGTTCCGGGCATCCCCCAGGCAACTACATGGGCCTTAATGGGCCAAGAGGGGGACAGAACAGCCCCTTCCATATGGGTCGGCCAAATTGGAGTAGAAAACGAAAAAGAGGAAAGGAAAAAGGAATAGATTCCCCCTTCCCCCTCTTCCCTTCCTACTCCGAATAGGAATAGGAAAGGGGGGAGGCCGAATTGGGAGGACCCCAAGTAGGATTTCCTCCTACTTGGGGCGCCCCCTTGGCTGCCTGTCCTCCCCTCCAACCTATATATATGAAGGGGCCCCCGCTAGAACACACACCAACAAATGTTAGCCGTGTGCGGCGCCCCCCTCCATAGTTTACGCCTCCGGTCATATCTTCGTAGTGCTTAGGCGAAGCCCTGCGCGGATCACCTCACCATCACCGTCACCACTCCATTGTGCTGACAGAACTCTCCCTCGACACTTTGCTAGATCAAGAGTTCGAGGGACGTCATCGAGTTGAATGTGTGCAAAACTCGGAGGTGTCGTACGTTCGATGCTTGATCTGTCGAAACGAGAAGAAGTTCAACTACATCAACCGCGTTGTCAAACGCTTCCGCTTTCGATCTACGAGGGTACGTGGACACACTCCCCCTCTCGTTGCTATGCATCTCCTAGATAGATCTTTCGTGGACGTAGGAATTTTTTTAAAATTGCATGCTATGTTTCCTAACAGCGGAATCCGAGCCAGGTTTATGCATAGATGATATGCACGAGTAGAACACAAAGAGTTGTGGGCGATCATAGTCATACTGCTTACAACCAACGTCTTATTTTGATTCGGAAGTATTGTTGGATGAAGCGGTCCGGACCAACCTTACATGACCACGTTCATGAGACCGGTTCCACCGATAGACATGCAACATGTTTTGCATAAAGGTGGCTGGCGGGTGTCTGTTTCTCCATCTTTAGTTAAATCAGATTTGACTATGGCCAGTCCTTGTTGAAGGTTAAAACAACAAACTTGACGAAACATCATTGTGGTTTTGATGCGTAGGTAAGAACAGTTCTTACTAGAAGCCTGTAGCAGCCACGTAAAACTTGCAACAACAAAGTAGAGGACGTCTAACTTGTTTTTGTAGGGCATGTTGTGATGTGATATGGTCAAGACATGATGTGATATACGTTATTGTATGAGATGATCATGTTTTGTTAAAGTTATCGGCAACTGGCAGGAGCCTTGTGGTTGTCTCTTTATTATATGAAATGCAAGCGCCATGTAATTGCTTTACTTTATCACTATGCGTTAGCGATAGTTGTAGAAGCAATAGTTGGCGAGACGATAATGACGCTACGATGGAGATCAAGGTGTCAAGCTGGTGACGATGGAGATCATGACGGTGCTTTGGAGATGGAGATCAAAGGCACAAGATGATGATGGCCATATCATGTCACATATTTTGATTGCATGTGATGTTTATCTTTTATGCATCTTATTTTGCTTAGTACGGCGGTAGCTGAGGGAGTCCTGGATTAGGGGGTCTCCGGACAGCCGGACTATATCCTTTGGCCGGACTATTGGAATATGAAGATACAAGATTGAAGACTTCGTCCCGTGTCTGGATGGGACTCTACTTCGCGTGGAAGGCAAGCTAGGCAGTACGGATATGGATATCTCCTCCTTTGTAACCGACCTTGTGTAACCCTAACCCTCTCCGGTGTCTATATAAACCGGAGGGTTTTAGTCCGTAGGACAACATACAATCATACCATAGGCTAGCTTCTAGGGTTTAGCCTCTCCGATCTCGTGGTAGATCAACTCTTGTAATACTCATATCATCAAGAATAAATCAAGCAGGACGTAGGGTTTTACCTCCATCAAGAGGGCCCGAACCTGGGTAAAACATTGTGTCCCCTGCCTCCTGTTACCATCCGCCTTAGACGCATAGTTCGGGACCCCCTACTCGAGATCCGCCAGTTTTGACACCGACATTGGTGCTTTCATTGAGAGTTCCACTGTGTCGTCATCATCAGGCTTGATGGCTCCTTCGATCATCGTTAGCGATGCAGTCCAGGGTGAGACTTTTCTCCCCGAACAGATTTTTGTATTCGGCGGCTTTGCACTGCGGGCCAATTCGCTTGGCCATCTGGAGCAGATCGAAAGTTACGCCCCCTGGCCACCAGGTCAGGTTGGGAAGCTTAAAATACACAGCCGATGCCCGCGGAGACTTTATCTTCGACGGATTCGAGCCCCGGCCTTGTGCGCCACGCAGTCACGATGGGTACGATTTAGCTCCGCCATCGGACCATATTCAAGAGATCACACTGGTAGCCGCTCCGAACCTCATTTCGGAGCTAGTTGCGCTATCCATGGATGGGTGGATAGACCCCGTCACGGAGGCCATATCCTCAGCGGAGATCGAGCAGAATATCGACCTTACCCTTCACGAGAGCCGTGTTGTCAAACTGCTGGATCCTTCTCCGGCCACGGACTACGAACCGCCTGCGCCCGTTCCTATTGAATCCAATTGGGCGCCGATCATGGAGTTTACCTCCGCGGATATTTTTCGGCACTCGCCCTTCGGCGACGTACTGAACTCATTAAGGTCTCTCTCCTTATCAGGAGGATCCTGGCCGAACAATGTCCGGCAGGATTGGGATGCGGATGACGAAGAAATTCGCTGCCCACCCACCACACACTTAGTATCCACTATCGATGACCTAACCGACATGCTCGACTTCGACTCCGAAGACATCGACGGTATGGACGACGATGCAGGAGACGAACAGGAACCACTGCCCACAGGGCACTGGACGCCCACTTCATCACATGACGTATACATGGTGGACACACCAAAAGAAAACGACGACGAGGAACGGAAGGACACAACGAAGGGTTGTCCCCTCGAGAAGCCGTCAAAGCGGCGGCGTAAGCGCCGCTCAAAATCCTGCCTCGGCAGAAACAACGATCATATAGACCCAGCGTTTGAGCAGGGTGAACCATCGCCGGACCACGGCAACACGGAGAATCAAACCGAACAACCCGACTCTGTCAAAGATAATAGTCCGGATGACATCACACCGGACAGACACCCGGAGCAACAGAATGCCCATCAAAGGCTTGTTGCCACCGCGAGGAGTCTAAAAAGTAGAAGCAAAGGCTCAAAGCTGCGCAAGACACACTCAGAATCAGATGGAGTAAAGTACTCAACACAGCAGCGAAGTACGGCGGTAATTGCCACACCAAGAGCTACCCGAAGCGGAAGTTGCTACCTGAATTCGATGAGGAGGCCTTAGACCCCCCGCAACCAAAAATTAAAATGGCCATCTGGCTGGATAGACGACCTCACGACCAACACAGAGCGGCAAACAACGCCGCACATAAGCCAATACGCGATCCACGCGAGGGCTCGCATCAAAAGGACGGCACAACCAGATCCATCTATGGACCACGCAAGAGCGCTCCAGCATACGATGCAACACAACAAACATCCGAACACCACGGTACACCCAGATACAGGGGTGCCGCACACCCCCTATGTTTCACCGACGAGGTGCTGGACCATGAATTTCCAGAGGGATTCAAACCCGTAAACATAGAGGCATACGACGGAACAACAGACCCCGGGGTCTGGATTGAGGACTATATCCTCCATATCCATATGGCTCGAGGAGATGATCTCCACGCCATCAAGTACTTACCCCTCAAGCTCAAAGGCCAGCTCGGCACTAGCTTAAAAGCCTCCCCGAAAGCTCCATTGGAAGCTGGGAAGAGCTCGAAGACGCTTTTCGGGCAAATTTTCAAGGGACTTATGTCCGACCTCCGGACGCGGACGATTTGAGTCATATAAATCAACAGCCCGGAGAGTCAGCCCGAAAGCTTTCGAACAGGTTTCTTACTAAAAAGAACAAAATAGTCGACTGTCCGGACGCCGAAGCCTTGGCAGCTTTTAAACATAGCGTCCGCGACGAATGGCTTGCCAGACACCTCGGCCAAGAAAAGCCGAGAACAATGGCAGCATTAACAAGCCTCATGACCCGCTTTTGCGTGGGTGAGGACAGCTGGCTAGCCAGATGCAGCACCAGCGACCCAAGTACATCCGAAGTTAGAGATGGAAACGGGAAATCACGACGCAGCAAAAATAATAAGTGCCAGAATAAAGAAGACAGCCCAAAGAGCACGGCAGTAAATGTCGGATTCAGAAGCTCTCGGCCAGGTCAGCAAAAGCCGCCCTTTAAAGGCACCAGAGATGAACTGTCCTGCCTAAACAAAATTCTAGACCAAATATGTCAGATCCACAGCACCCCCGATAAACCTGCAAATCATACCCATAGCGAATGTTGGGTCTTCAAGTAGTCCAGCAAGCTCAACGCCGAACATAAGGGGTAGGATACACCAAGCGAAGACGAAGATGAGCCTCACAAGAAAAACACTGGGGAACAGAAGAAATTTCCACCAGAAGTCAAAACAGTAAACGTGTTACACGTGATAAAGGGGAGAAACAAAGCGGCACTCCCAGATAAATATGCCCAAGGGCCTATCACCGCAGAGTTCTGCCACTGGCCGTCTCAGCCGATCACCTTCGACCATCAGGATTACTCGGCAAGTATCCGGTGCGCAGGATGGGCTGCCTTGGTATTAGATCCAATAATTGACGGATATCACTTCACATGAGTCCTGATGGACGGTGGCAGCAGTCTAAACCTGATCTATCAGGACACAGTCCGCAAAATGGGGATAGACCCAAAGAAAATTTGCCACAGCAATACTACCTTTAAAGGAGTAACGCCAGGCCCAGGGGCTCATTGCACGGGCTCCCTGCTACTAGAGGTTATATTCGGCTTCCCCGATAACTTCCGTAGCGAAAATTTAACCTTCCACATTGCTCCGTTCCAAAGTGGCTATCAAGCACTACTTGGACGCGAAGCTTTCACTCGCTTTAATGCAATACCGCATTACGCTTCCCTCACGCTTAAGATGCCCGGTCCACGTGGCATCATCACAGTAAATGGAAATATTGAGCGATCCCCGCGCGCCGAAGAGAGTGCGGCTGCCTTGGCAGCCACACACTAAAACGGCCTCACCAACTAATGCATTCGATAGGTCGTCAAGACTATGGACACAGTTAGACGAGTCCGACGCAACTATATGTAATTCATACAGGTTTGATGGCCACACCCCTATTACGAATACAAGGGGCTCAACGTGCGCAGACAAGTGGCAATTTTTACTCATCTTGAATTGTACATGGTTTCTTTAAACCTACCTTTTTGCACGACAACTTTTCACCTAAGTTCCTCTCTTTTATAGATGACAATCGTGCTACACCCGTCCAGGATACGGCACAACGGAGACACATGCGCAGACGTGCAGCAGGGACCCGTTCCAAGGATTCTTTTTAGATTAAGACCCTGCGTCGACCTTTTTTACTGTCTCTTGTTGATACACATCCCTCGGATTCTCAGTGCAATTGATAAGGATGCTGACGTCTTGGCATGTGGCTGCGTCAGAATAATGCATGTACCTGTGCACCAGGGGCTTCTTACAAAGGGCACTGTTTAGGCCCGGTTTACACCATAAAGACCAAATACCTTAGGGAGTGTTCGGCGTCGCGAGTTTGGCCTTATATGCATCAGCTCCTAATCATGTCTTTTGTCAAATGTTGGGTTTGCCCGGCTCTTGTGTTTTGCTCCCTTACGTTCCGCTCTATCGGCTAAGGCGGCACCAGGAGAACTACTGCGATTGTGCCCTGGTTCATCCGGACGAGCACCTCAGTAGAGAAAGCCGAAACCTGACTGTCATGATATAGCGTGAGACTGGTCAACCACTCGATGACCTATCGGAATGTTAGAATTCCTCCGCCTTAATGAAGGGCCGTTTTCCGGCCAGGCATGTACGCACACCGAATTCGGGAGAGTGCGGAGCCACCAGGGGCTATATAGTAGCCCCACCGTCAAACTCCTATGGCTAAGTGAAAGTGTTAAAGCATTATAGTCCGGTTGCCTCGTTCGCTGTGCTATCACCTCCTTAATAGGACCAAGACGTTGGATTAAGTGTGAACACGCGTCTTCTGCGAACACCTCCGCATTATATGCGTGGGGGTTGAAGCCGACGACTGCAATCTTTCTGGTTATATACATATATACATAAACGGCCGCACAGGAGGCATCATATTACTTTCAGGCAAAAGTATAAATTCAGCCTTAATAAATTTCATAAACATTGTTTTTACAATGGGAATACATGTCACTCAAACATAATATTCTTCGAGCACTGGGCCTCTATCAAACAAGCACCCTTGAGAACTTCTTCGAAATAGTGCTCGGCAGCCACTCGGCCTATGGCCGAACCCTGTGCCGCAACAGTGGCAGCATCCATCTCCGCCCAGTATGCTTTGACACAGGCAAAGGCCATCTGCAAGCCTTCTATACATGCCGACCTTTTCATCGCATTGATGCGCGACACCGCACCAAGGAACTGCTGCACTAAACTGAAATAGCTATTCGGCTTTTCCGGCCACAAATGATCTACGAGGGACCTCATGGCAAGTCTGGACAATCTATTGAGTTCGGCCCATTCGGCAAGCTGATCAGTTAGTGGAAGCGGACGCGCTAGAACGTTAAACTATGACTAGAATAGCTTGTCCACTTCACGATCTGTTTGATCTCGGAAGTATTCGGCCGCATCGATAGCACTCGCCGTCAAATCCAGATATGCGTCCGCCGAACTCCACAGCCGATCCAGAGGGGCATACCGCGGATCTCCGAACTTCCTCCGCAGCAAAAAGGGCTTCCCAGCCACAATATCACCGGGTTCAGGCAGCTCCTCCTTCTTCGCTCTCATGGCAGAGCAGGTGTCTTTGGTCGCCATCGTGGCCTTTTCGAGGTCTGTCGACTTCGCTCGGTTTTCTTCTTCAAGGAACTGGCAATGGTTGGCCGTGTCTTTTAACTTTACATCCATTTCGGCCATCTTCTCTTTGGTCTCGCCATGCACGGCCTTCTCGGCTATTAAGTCTTCGGCCGCCTTTAAAGCGGCCGCATTACTAATTCTTGCTTGTTCCTTGGCTCGAGCAAGTTCCGCCCGAAGGGTCTCCACGGTGGCAGCTCCATCTGCAGTCACAACATATTAAAGATACTGGGGTTACGTTGCTCTTACTATGTGACATTCACTAGAAAATATCACTTACCCTGTGCCTCGTCAAGCCGCTTATTAACAAGCTCGATGTCGGCATCCGCGGCATCCAGTTGCCGCTTTAGTTTGGCAATCTCATGAGTCTGGCCAGCCACCGGAGCTCCAGCCACCTGCACATAAAGGCGGTTTGGTTATTACCTGGGACTACGATCCTCTGTTCGCCGCCGTTCTCGATGACAACTAGAGTCTCAGGGGCTACTATCTACACAGGGCACACCTAAAAATGTGTGGTACTATCAAAAAGTATATCATTTCACGTACCTCAAAGCCCGTCAGTAGACTCATAAAGGCCTCATGCAATCCGCTTTCGGCGGACGAAATTCTTTCCATCACCGTACCCATCAACATACGGTGTTCTTCTGAGATGGCCACTCACTCCAACAGCTCCCTCAGTACGTCCGACCGCATACCAGATGGTGCCGGACTCTTCTGTTTGCTCTCTTCAAGAGCCGGATACTGGGGACTTCGGGTGACCATAGGATTATCTTCTGGCCTCACCGGATCCGGGGATGCCCTCCGAGACGACACTTCAAGGTCGCCCGCTTCCTGAGCGGAGGAGTCCGGGGAGGCATTTCGCTCTCCATCATCTCTGGAAGAAGATCCCCCGAAGAGGAGCTTTGCTGAGAAGGGCTGAGATCCGAACTGCAAGATAAATGCTTCGGTTATTTTCCTTGGAAGAAAGGTAGAATATCTTTACTATCAAGTATTTTTCGATAACTTACAGCTTGTTAGAGGGCTGATCTCCACACGGACTTTGTGTGGCAAGAGCACCCTCCGGGGCCGGACCCTCTGGTGGAGATTTCTTCTCCCGTTTGGAAGCCTTGGCTTTCGGATCTTCAGAGGCGGTCCTCTTCCTTCCCCGGGGCAACAGAATGTTGGATTCTTCCCCTTTGTTATCCTCCCTCACGGAGGCGCTCATTCCCTCGGTTGGAATTGGAAGCGGTGGGGGCCCACTTTCGCCCTCTTTATTCCCCCCTTCATCTTCCTTTGAGGGCGCCGGGCGAGGTGCTAGCTCAAGCATCTTCTCTAGCACCGGATTCTCCAAGCCTTCAGGAAGAGGGGTCGGACACCGGATCATCTTCGCCTTTGTTAGCCAGTCCTGGTCAAAGAGCGATTTCTCAGAATGACATGACGATAAATGAAAGACGGTGTGTTCGGCTAGAGGATTACTTACTTGGTCGGCGGTGCGGTTGCTGCTCAGGCCCACGTCCTCGGTAGTATCCAGACACTCTATTTGGGGTCCGAAGAATGATTTATACATCTCCTCGTGCGTCAGGCCAAGGAAGTTCTGAATAGTGCGTGGTCCTTCTGGGTTGAACTCCCACATGCAGAGGGGCCGGCGTTTGCAAGGCTGGACTCGACGAACCTGCATGACTTGCACCACCGTAACCAGATTGAAATCTCCTTCGAAGAGATCTTGAATGCGGCTCTGCAGTATAGGCACGTCCTTGGCTGGACCCCAGCTCAGCCCTCTGCTAATCCATGACATCAGTTGTGGTGGAGGGCCCGAGCGGAAAGCAGGGGCATCCACCCACTTGGCACTTCTGGGAGCTATGATGTAAAACCACTCTCATTGCCATAATCCGGACACCTCTGGAAAGGAACCCTTTGGCCATGGAGCTCCAGCGATCTTGCTTATTAATGCACCTCCGCACGCTACATGCTGCCCCTCGACCATCTTCGGCTTCATGTCAAAGGTCTTGAGCCACAGGCCGTAGTGAGGGGTAATGCGGAGGAAGGCCTCACATATGACAATAAATGCCGAGATGTGGAGAAAGGAGTCTAGGGCTAGGTCGTGGAAATCTAGCCCGTAATAGAACATCAAACCCCTAACAAAGGGATCCAGAGTGAGGCCTAGACCTCGGAGGAAGTGGGAGATGAACACAACATTCTCGTTGGGTTCGGGAGTAGGGACGACCTGCCCTCGGGCAGGCAGCCGATGTGAAACCTCGGCGGTCAGGTATCTGGCCTCCCTCAACTTCTTGATATCCTCTTCCGTAACGGAGGAGGGCATCCACCGGCCTTGAAGGCTAGATCCGGACATGATTGAAGGTCCGAAGCACCTGACCTGGGCTTTGGGTGTTAGAACTCGAGGCGGGGGAATGATTCGATTGAGCACGGGAGGGAAAAAGTAAAAGCCTTGACCCTTTATAAAGAGGGTGAATATCAAGCGTCCTCCTAGTGGCCATTTGGGACTTGCCTAAAATCTAGGAGTCCTGAGCATGGTTGGGTTACCCACGACCGTATTGATGAGAATCCCGTAATTAAGGGAACACGATCTCTGCTTTGACAAGACGTGTCAAGAAACCGCATCACGTTATGTGTGGAGCTGGTTGAAGGAGAACGGTTCGAATAATCACCAAGCCATGGCCTGATGTCATGTTGCCAAAGCGTGTCAGCAGATTAAGATTTGTGGAAATATTATTCTCTCTACGGGGGTATGTGGAATTTATTTTGCAGGGTCGAACACTATCCTGGTATTCAAACTCTTCTGTGATGTGTTCGGAGGAGGAACCCGCCTTGCAATGCCGAAGACAACACTGCGCGCCGGACTCATCGTCATTGAAGCCTGGTTCAGGGGCTACTAAGGGAGTCCTGGATTAGGGGGTCTCCGGACAGCCGGACTATATCCTTTGGCCGGACTGTTGGACTATGAAGATACAAGATTGAAGACTTCGTCCCGTGTCCGGATAGGACTCTACTTGGTGTGGAAGGCAAGCTAGGCAGTAAGGATATGGATATCTCCTCCTTTGTAACCGACCTTGTGTAACCCTAACCCTCTCCGGTGTCTATATAAACCGGAGGGTTTTAGTCCGTAGGACAACATACAATCATACCATAGGCTAGCTTCTAGGGTTTAGCCTCTCCGATCTCGTGGTAGATCAACTCTTGTAATACTCATATCATCAAGAATAAATCAAGCAGGACGTAGGGTTTTACCTCCATCAAGAGGTCCCGAACCTGGGTAAAACATCGTGTCCCCTGCCTCCTGTTACCATCCGCCTTAGACGCACAGTTCGGGACCCCCTACCCGAGATCCGCCGGTTTTGACACCGACAGTAGCATTATAAGATGATCCCTTAATTAAAATTCAAGATATGAGTGTCCTCCCTGAGTATGCACCATAGCGAAAGTTCTTCGTACCGATACACCACATGATGATCGGGTGTGATAGGCTCTATGTTCACATACAATGGGTGCAAGACAGTTTTGCACATGCGGAATACTCGGGTTAAACTTGACGAGCCTAGCATGTACAGGCATCGCCTCAGAACACTAGAGACCTAAAGGTCGAAGATGAATCATATAGTAGATATGATCAACATAGATATGTTCACCATTGAAGACTACTCCATCTCACGTGATGATCGGACATGGTTTAGTTGATATGGATCACGTGATGATTTAGATGACTCGAGGGATTTCTATCTACGTGGGAGTTCTTAAGTAATATGATTAATTGAACTTAATTTATCATGATCTTTGTCCACATAGTATTTGCATATCTATGTTATAGATCAATAGCTTGCGATGTAGCTCCCCGTCTATTTTTGATATATTCCTAGAGAAAATTAAGTTGAAAGATGATAGTAGCAATGATGCGGACTGGGTCCATGATCTGAGGATTATCCTCGTTGTTGCATAGAAGAATTATGGCCTTGATGCACCGCTAGGTGACAGACCTATTGCAGGAGCAGATGCAGGCGTTACGAACATTTAACAAGCTCGGTATGATGACTACTTGATAGTTTAGTGCACCATGCTTTACGGCTTAGAACCGGGACTTCAAAAATGTTTTGAACGCCACGGAGCATATGAGATGTTCCAAGAGTTGAAATTGCTATTTCAGACTCACGCCAATGTCGAGAGGTATGAGACCTCTGACAAGTACTTTGCCTACAAGATGGAGGAGAATAGCTCAACTAGTGAGCATATGCTCAGAATGTCTGGGTACTACAATCACTTGAATCAAGTGGGAGTTAATCTTCCAGATAAGATAGTGATTGACATAGTTCTCTAGTCACTATCACCAAGTTACTAGAACTTCATGATGAACTATAATATGCAAGGGATGACGAAAACAATTCCCAAGCTCTCCGCGATATTGAAATTGGCAAAGGAAGAAATCAAGAAATAACATCAAGTGTTGATGGTTAACAAAACCACTAGTTTCAAGAAAAAGGGCAAAGGAAAAGACAAGGAACTTCAAGAAGAATGACAAGCAAGTTGACACTCCCATGAAGAAGCCCAAAGCTAGACCTAAGCCTAAAACTGAGTGCTTCTACTGCAAAAGAGAATGGTCACTGGAAGCGGAACTACCCGTAATACTTGGCGGATAAGAAGGCTGGCAAAGTGAACAAAGGTATATTTGATATACATGTTATTGATGTTGAAGGAAATATGCTCTAGAGGTAATAATAAAGTTGTTATTTATATTTCCTTATATCATGATGAAAGTTTATTATTCATGCTAGAATTGTATTAACCGGAAACTTAGTACATGTGTGAATACATAGATAAACAGAGTGTCCCTAGTATGCCTCTACTTGACTATCTCGTTAATCAAAGATGGTTAAGTTTCCTAGCCATAGACATGTGTTGTCATTTGATGAACGGGGTCGCATCATTAGAGAATAATGTGATGGACTAGACCCATCTGTTAGCTTAGCACTATGATTGTTTAGTTTATTGTTATTGCTTTCTTCATGACTTATACATGTTACTATGACTATGATATTATGCAACTCCCGAATACCGGAGGAACACCTTATGTGCTATCAAAAGTCACAACGGAACTGGGTGATTATAAAGATGCTCTACATGTGTCTCCAATGGTGTTTGTTGAGTTGGCATAGATCGAGATTAGGATTTGTCACTCCGTGTATCGGAGAGGTATCTCCGGGCCCTCTCGGTAATGCACATCACTATGAGCCTTGCAAGCAATGTGACTAATGAGTTAGTCACGGGATGATGCATTACGGAATGAGTAAAGAGACTTGACGGTGACGAGATTGAACTAGGTATGATGATACCGACGATTGAATCTCGTGCCAGTAACATACCGATGACAAAGGGAATAACGTATGTTGTTATACAGTTTGACCGATAAAGATCTTCGTAGAATATGTAGGAACTAATATGATCATACAGGTTCCGCTATTGGTTATTGAACGGAGATGAGTCTTGGTAATGTCTACATAGTTCTTGAACCCGAAGGGTCCGCACGCTTAACGTTCGATGATGTTATGTATTATAAGTTATGTGATTTGATGTACCGAAGGTTGTTCGGAGTCCCGGATGTGATCACGGACATGACAAGGAGTCTCGAAATGGTCGATACATAAATATTCATATATTGGAAGCCTACATTCGGACACCGGAATGGTTCGGGTCGTTTCAGATAAGTTTCGGAGTACCGGGGCTTACCGGAACCCCCTCCGGGAAGTTATTGGGCCTTATGGGCCTAGTGGTGGAAGAGAGGAGGCAGGCCAAGAGGTGGCGCCCCCCTACCTGTACATCTACCTTCGGGATTAGTATTAGACCTAAATAACTGTGATTTGGTGCCCGCATTAAGCATGAACATTATATCTGGAACTTGTTTGATGCGAGACGGTTATTCATTTAAATTAGAGAATAATGGTTGTTCTATTTATATGAGTAATATCTTTTATGGTCATGCACCCTTGATGAGTGGTCTATTTTTATTAAATCTCGATTCATAGTATTGAAGCCAAAAGATATAAGTTTAATAATGATAGTGCAACTTATTTGTGGCACTGCCGTTTAGGTCATATTGGTGTAAAGTGCATGAAGAAACTCCATGCTGATGGGCTTTTGGAATCACTTGATTATGAATCACTTGATGCTTGCGAACCATGCCTCATGGGAAACATGACTAAGACTCCGTTCTCCGGAACAATGGAACGGGCAATAGACTTATTGAAAAAAATACATACTAATGTATGCGGTCCGATGAGTGTTGATGCTCGTGGCAGGTATCGTTATTTTCTAACATTCACAGATGATTTGAGCAGATATGGGTATATCTACTTGATGAAACATAAGTCTGAAACATTTGAAAAGTTCAAAGAATTTCAGAGTGAAGTGGAAATCATCGTAACAAGAAAATTATGTTTCTAAGATCTGATCATGGAGGTGAATATTTGAGTTATGATTTTGGTCTTCATTTGAAACAACGCGGAATAGTTTCGCAACTCATGCTACCTAGAACACCATAGCGTAATGGTGTGTCCGAACGTCGTAACCGCACTTTATTAGATATGGTGTGATCTATGATGTCTCTTACTGATTTACCGCTATCATTTTGGGGTTATTCTTTAGAGACGGATGCATTCACGTTAAATAGGGCACCATCGAAATCCGTTGAGACGACATCATATGAACTGTGGTTTGGCAAGAAACCCAAGTTGCCGTTTCTTAAAGTTTGGGGTTGTGATGCTTATGTGAAAAAGCTTCAACCTGATAAGCTCGAACCCAAGTCGGAGAAATGTGTCTTCATAGGATACCCAAAGGAGACTGTTGGGTACACCTTCTATCACAGATCCGAAGGCAAGATATTTGTTCCTAAGAATGGATCCTTTTTGGAGGAGGAGTTTCTCTCGAAAGAAGTGAGTGGGAGGAAAGTAGAACTTGATGAGGTAACTGTACCTTCTCCCTTATTGGAAAGTAGTTCATCACAGAAATCAGTTCCAATGATTCGTACACCAATTAGTGAGGAAGCTATTGATAATGATCATGAAACTTTTGATCAAGTTACTATCGAACCTCGTAGGTCAACCAGAGTAAGATCCGCACCAGAGTGGCACGGTAATCCTGTTCTGGAAGTCATGTTAGTTGACCATGATGAACCTACAAACTATGAGGAAGCGATGATGAGCCCAGATTTTGCGAAATGGCTTGAGGCCATGAAATTAGAGATGGGATCCATGTATGAGAACAAAGTGTGGACTTTGATTGACTTGCCCGATGGCCGGTAAGCCGTAGAGAATAGATGGATCTTTAAGAAGAAGACTGACGCTGACGGTAATATTACTGTCTATAAAGCTTGACTTGTTGTGAAAGGTTTTTGACAAGTTCAAGGAGTTGACTACGATGAGACCTTCTCACCCGTAGCGATGCTTAAGTCCGTCCGAATCATGTTAGCAATTTCCGCATTTTATGATTATGAAATTTGGCAAATGGATGTCAAAACTGCATTCCTTAATGGATATCTTAAAGAAGAGTTGTATATGATGCAACCATAAGGTTTTCTCGATCCAAAAGGTGTCAACAATAGTGTGCAAGCTCCAGCGATCCATTTATGGACTGGTGCAAGCATCTCGGAGTTGGAATATACGCTTTGATAGTGTGATCAAAGCATATGGTTTTATACAAACTTTTGGAGAAGCTTGTATTTACCAGAAAGTGAGTGGGAGCTCTGTAGCATTTCTAATATTATAAGTGGATCACATATTGTTGTTTGGAAATGATATAGAATTTCTGGATAGCATAAAAGGATACTTGAATAAAAGTTTTTCAATGAAAGACCTCGGTGAAGCTGCTTATATATTGGGCATCAAGATCTATAGAGATAGATCAAGACGCTTAACTTTCACAGAGCACATACCTTGATAACATTCAAAATGGATCAAGCAAAGAAAGGGTTCTTGCGTGTGTTACAAGGTGTGAAGTTGAGTCAGACTCAATGCCTGACCACTGCAGAAGATAGAGAGAAAATGAAAGTCATTCCCTATGCCTCAGCCATAGGTTCTATCATATATGCAATGATGTGTACCAGACCTGATGTGTGCCTTGCTATTAATTTAGCAGGGAGGTACCAAAGTAATCCAGGAGTGGATCACTGGACAGCGGTCAAAAACATCCTGAAATAGTTGAAAAGGACTAAGGATATGTTTCTCGTTTATGGAGGTGACAAAGAGCTCGTCGTAAACGGTTATGTCGATGCAAGCTTTGACACTGATCCGGATGACTCTAAGTCACAAACTGGATACATGTTTTTATTGAATGGTGGAGCTGTCAGTTGGTGCAGTTCTAAGTAGAGCGTTGTGGCGGGATCTACGTGTGAAGTGGAATACATAGCTGCTTCGGAAGCAGCAAATGAAGGAGCACTACAAGAAATATGTCAACTTGCGACCATCACTATTGGTCGCTGAATGGTCATTGTTTTCCATTTGCGACCTTTTTGCGACCAAAAACAGATGGTCAAAAGCTGGCGGTCGTAAGCTGAAATTGGTGACCTTCTTTGTGATATGTAAAAGGTCGTTGATTCCACGACCAAATTTTTGGTCACTAGCAACCTCCCCATGCCACATAGGGATCCAGCGTGGCAAGCTGACGTGGATAAGAATCAGCCCGGTCCAATTTGGTGTTTTACATGGGTCGAGCCCAACAATTCAGCCTATTTGTGTTTTTTCTGTCAATTTTTGGTTGGTTCATCGGCCAAGCCCAATATTGCAGCCTTTTTTTGTTGGGCCATGGCCCTCTTTCCATCAATTGATTTTCTATTTTTCAATCATTTCATTTTAGAGCTAGTCCCTCTAGTCAAATGGGTCCCACATGTCAAAAATGTCAAATTTTCTCAGATTATATTCATAAGTGGGACATAAATTGGTCCCGCTGGTCAAGTTTCCATTTCACATCTTTTTAACATACATAATCGCTATTTCAAATAGGACGGGACAAATATAATTCATCAAATAACACTACATTAGTCTTTTACAATCTGTTACAATATTACAATTTACAGTCTACTATAGAACCAAAAAACTCTTTGCTAAGTAGGGCTTCACTGATTCGCACTTGGCTTCACGGCTTCACACTCCAAAAAAATTAGGCTTGGAGCTCCTGTAAAAGAGTGAACAACTTCAATATTAGTGTACTACTGCTAAGGCCAGAACCGAACAATTCGATATTACAATAGAAAGAAGTCCCAGGTTCATCAAGCACAACAAAACAACAGTGTGACTGAAAACAAAAGAGGTCTCAGGTTTAGACTGAAAAGGAAGAGCTAGTTATGCATGATGTCCCAGGTTTAAAGAAAAGATCAAGACCACAATTTTAACAAGAGATATATAGTCAATCCAATTGAACAAAGGCTGGACAGTAGCATTATGAGTATTTAAGTGGAGATGTAGCAGACAATCAAATGAATATATTGTGGAGACTAAGATGACATTCAATCATCCGGTAGCAAAACAAGCTTACTAGCTATCTAGTACACTAGAATGTGACCATCCAACATGCACACACGCATCATGCAGGAACATATATGAACATTTTCTGTAAGGGGGACATCAAGACCTTGTTTTGGAAGGACTAAAGAGCACTTGAAGGAATTCTAGTCATCAAGTGCTTCTTCACCATCAGGCTCATTTGTTGCCGCTGCTCATCCTCCTACTCCATCTACATGGACAAGAGCAAGTTAGTTGTTTGCATGGCATTCACTTAATAAAACTGCATGTATATTCATCTACATTACTTCTTCGGTATAGTATAGTACAAAGGATGGATGGTTTGAGTTCAAATGTTTGCTTGCACGTGTACTACTCATATACTTAGGCACATGGAAAATCAACTACAAGCAGGAACACGATGAGCCAGAACAAGCTAGTAAGACACTAGAAGTAGAGCAACCATAATATGAAGCAAACAGAGGAATCACAAGGTAATTCTACTAATTTCATTGAAAGAATAGTGGCAATTTAGGCAGTGTGCTAGATGAGGAACAAACTGAATACTAGTACAGATTAAAGCAGGTTGAATGTTGAGCGGCCCATATAATATGATGGTAAGAAAATGGTAGCATCAAACAGATTGACAGCGAGAATTTCTCATCTTGGTCACAAGCTAGCACCCAAGCCAAGAGAAGGGACCTAAGCTAGCACACAAGCCAAGAGACATACTACTAGTAAATTGTTGTTATGGGTGAGGCAAGAGCACAGGTGGTGCTGCTAGAGAGGGAATTATGGGCAATCGGAATAAATTAATAGAGTTTGTCGATGGACCGTCACAGGCAGTAACATAGCACTAGTGCTCTCGTGCTTGAGCAAGAAGAATATATATAATACACAGGCAGCAGAGTTGGTGCTAATAGAATACATCAGCAGTGAGTAGTAGTAATTAAGAGGCAGCAGACTTGGTGCTAATAGAATACAGGAGAAGTGAGTAGCATAGTAATTAACAAAGAGAGCAGAGACGGATTGAGAGAAGGGATCTTCCCTGTCAAGAAACAAATCATGCAATCATGCCAACATAATTAAGCGAAGAGACAAACAACAGCCTAGTAAGTGGGGAACAGTATACGACGGAGCCGTGTGCGCCTGGACTCCATGTCTGAAGGAGCATGGAACGCGGTGTCAGCATTCCGCTTCTGCCTCTCACTGCCAATTGGTGCCTGCCAAATAAATTCAAATCCTTGAGTTGACAGTTACCCATGTTGCTCAGTTTCTTGGTTCAAACAAGCTAAGGTAAAACCATCTGAACTATGTAAGCCTGAATTATGTAAGTTCAACCTTTAACAGATACATCTCCCAGACTAACCAAGGATTTAAGTTCTTATTTCAGCCAGATTATCTATACAAGGTAGCTGCAGTGGTTCATTTTAATCTTGAACCAGTTAACAGTTTCAATATAGTCTTTCAGTAAGGAGAAGCTAGTGAAGTACAGCAATGAGCAATCACCTCCATGGCTACCACATTCCATAATACTAGTTGCTTTACTGAGATGCTGGTGTAGCTAATCTCTGGTGGAAGCATTACACCTCAAAGGATACTTCAGCAAACAAAGAACAGGATGGACTAGAATTCCTAATTGAATATTCACGAATTCAACACCATCATGAAGCTAATTGAGCACTTGTACATGAACAATGCACTTGCACATGGCGAAAGCTGATGATGCGAGAGCTTACGGTAAGATGTAGCTCCTGACGAGCAGGAAGTAGATTGTCCAGAACTGCCTTTCATTCATGGCTGGCAGCTGTTCAGTCTACTGGTGCCCATTGGCCTACCACGTTCAGCACTTCTTTTCCTCTGTGGAGTAAGGACGACCAATGCATCACAGAATAGTTCTACATCACGTACACATCATGCTTGGAAGTAGCCCATAGGATGTTCCTCAGCTGCACATGTACAAGTATACGGGCAGTGTGTTCGTACCAGAATTCTTCTTAAAACTCTGCAGAAATACAATGATGCAAATGAGCGCCATTTTATTCAACCACACCAAATTCTACGGCGATAACAAACAAGATCGCCTGATGGAGGACATAACAGTGAGCTTCTGTTAAAATTTCTCGGGTAATTACAACTATGTGATTCTACTGTTAATCTAGATCTCCTTCAGGTTTTCATTCATTTAATCAAACAATAGAATTCCCTGCCTGCATCCTTCAGTACTAAATGACAATTATACATGACAAGAATAGACACCAGTAAAATGGAAGACAACAATTTTTTTTGCACAATTCGTTTACACTTCAATGGTGTAGCATTCCAAAGTGCAAACTATGCCCATCAAGCCAAAAACAAATCCTATCACCACCACCGAGTTTTTGACAGCAAGGGACACTACAACATGTTCTAGGAATAGCTGCAAAATTCCACCGAGTTTTGGACAGCAAGGGCACTCACTGACGATGGTCTGGCGGTAGGCCTGCACCACGGCCCTGCCGACGACGGCGCTGCCCATGACGAGGAGCTGCCCGAGGAGCCGTCCGGCCTGCCGAACCATCGAATCAGACCATCCGCGACGCGACTAATAACAAAGGTCGAGCATGGATCAGGTCGAGAAAATGATCAAGAGGACAGCGCACGTACCATCTTGATCTGGTCCTTCTACACTCCACCCCTCTCCGGTGGCGGCGAAAACCCTAGGACGGAGTCCATGGCCAGCGGAGGGCAGCCGCAGATCCGGGGCGGAGTGAGGAAGCCCGTCCCCTGCTCGTGGTGCTCGTGTCAGATCTGGCGCGCGGTAGACGTCGCTGGCCTTGGTTCGTGGCGGAGGGCCGCCGAGGCGGCGATTGTAGGAGGCGGCGACATGGGGAGGCACGCCCACACCGCCGCCGTCAGCGCCGGGGCGACCAGGCGTGCACGCAGGGCCGTGCTGGCGCTGAGCAGCACCATGGATCTGAGGGGAGAGGGCGTGGCTTGGCTGTCTTGGAGGAAGAAGGGTGTCGGGTGGGCTGGTTGGTTTGGTTGGGTGGGGGAAGGGGAGGGGCGAGGGGGAGGCCATGGACGGCGGCGAGCTCCGCCAGAGGGAGGTGGCAGCGGCGATCTGGAAGGGACAAGGCGAGCTCTCTCTCTCTCTCCATCGGGCGAGACAGCGAGGAGAAGGAAGGGGATCGATGGATGGATGTGGGAAAGCAAGGAGGCGAGGGGGGGTGGATGGAAAATGACCTAGGGTTTCGGAGTTGGTGTGGAAGGGTTGAGGACGACCATTGGATCCGCGAGCATCCGACGACATATGATGCACGATCCGCGTGAGATGTCCACGGACCAATCAGAATGCAGTATGATGTTGTGACCATCTAAATAGGTCATAGTTGCCTAAAAATAATGCATTAAAATCAAGTCAGCTATTTTATGGCTTGAGAAATTCAAAAAGAAAATGGAAAACCTTCTCATTGTGTCACCAAAGTGTGAACAAGTTTTCAGAAAAAAATAACAAACATGAAAAAAGATAAATATCTTTAAAAAGGTGTCGTGAGACATGAGTTTTTTGGCAAAAAAAATCAATTTTCCATTTTTCGAGTGCCCAAAATGAGTTTTTTTTGTGAAGGACCTACCATATAATTGTTGCAAAATTGTACCAAATCAATTTTCTAAAATACTAGGACATATTTAATGCACAATTGACCAAATGGTTGGGGGTCAAAAGTTTTGATCCACCTCTGATGAAAAAGACAAATTTCCACCGATTCAGTAGGAAGCGGGTCAAATTTGAACTGAAGCTGCCTTATGGTTTGTTATTTATTTTTTCCAAAAATCATTTTTAGGTACATAAGTATCTATTTAATCAGAGAAACATCAAAAGTTTTCCAAGATTCAACCACTAGCTAGGAACGGTCAAACCCGCCGTTTTGACCATATTTTGAAACGGGCATAAAAAATAAAAAAAATAAAAAATTGGAAAACCTTCACATTGTGTCATTATATGTGACCAAGTTTTTAGGAAAAATAATAAACTTGTAATACGGCAATTATTTTTAAAAAGTGTTCTCACAAATGAGCTATCATGCGTGAAGATTCATGACTTTCAAGCCAATGATCAATCTTATGGCCACATTCATGGCATAGTTTGTTCAAATGATCTCATATTTTGCACAAGGGTGCATATTGGAATGGCAAACAATGTTGCCTAAGTGAGTTTCATTTTCTTTGGACGAAAATTCAATTTTCCATTTTTCGAGTGCCCAAAATGAGTTTTTTTTGTGAAGGACCTACCATATATTTGTTGCCAAATTGTACCAAATCAATTTTCTAAAATACTAGGCCATATTTAATGCAAAATTGACCAAATGGTTGGGTGTCAAAAGTTTTGATCAATCTCTGAAAAAGACAAATTCCCGCCGATTCAGTAGGAAGCGGGTCAAATTTGAACTGCACCCGCCTTATGGTTTGTTCTTTATTTTTTCCAAAAATCATTTATAGGTACATAAGTATCTATTTAATCAGAGAAACATCAAAAGTTTTCCAAGATTCAACCACTAAATAGGAACGGTCAAGCCCACCCTTTTGACCGCATTTTGAAATGGGCATAAAAAATTCAAATAAAAAATAAAAAATTGGAAAACCTTTGCATTGTGTCATTATATGTGACCAAATTTCCAGGAAAAATAATAAACTTGTAATATAGCAATTATTTTTAAAAAGTGTTCTCAGAAATGAGCTATCATGCGTGAAGATTCATGGCTTTCAAGCCGAATGATCAATCTTATGGCCACATTCATGGCATAGTTTGTTCAAATGATCTAATATTGTGCACAAGGGTGCATATTGGAATGGCAAACAATGTTGCCTAAGGGAGTTTTCATTTTCTTTGGACGAAAAATCAATTTTCCATTTTTCGAGTGCCCCAAATGAGTTTTTTTGTGAAGGACCTACCATATATTTGTTGCAAAATGGGACCAGGTCATTTTTATAATATGTTAGGCCATATTTAATGTACAATTGACAAAATGGTTGGTCATCAAAAGTACCTATACACCTCTGCTGAAAAAGATAAATTTCCGCCCATTCAGTAGGAAGCGGGTCAAATTTGAACTGTAGCTGCCTCATAGTTTGCTCTTTATTTTTTCCAAAAATCATTTATAGGTACATAAGTATCTATTTAATCAGAAATACATGGTTTGGTGGCAATACGTTGAGGTTTCGATGGTGGCCCAGTGCCCCAACTCCAAATCGTGTAGACTCGCATGCCCGCCGCATGGTCACCGCGTGACCGTGGTGTTGCCACGCGTTCCGGGCGGCCTAGGCATGTCTAGTGGGTTGGGCACTCCCCTGATAGGTGTCAGGAAGAAGAAGGCAATAGAAGAATCTCACGAGGAGACTGAACTGAGCTCAAACATGAATTAGCACCGAAGTGTTTGATTAGTGGTACGGGAAATGCGCATGGCCAATGGGCCTGAGTTTTGGCTGAGGATGATCATCTACTAAGGACACTATCTTGGAAAATTTGCAGCTCAAATGGAGGAGCCTACGTGTCACTTGCTTTGTAACGTACCACACTGGACAGAAATATGAATGTTGAAGCCACACTCACATGTATTGTTAGATGGGGCTCAAATTTCGTGGAGAGCTATGATTTGGGAATATAGAAGCTTTTGCAAAAATTCAGCTCATTAGGATATGCCTAGCTAGTACTTCCTTCACAACAGTTAGAGTTGAACAAAAACTTTGGAAATTTGTCGTGGAAGATTTACCAAGAAAATGGAGTTGAATATTGTCATGAGGCAAAAGAATGCCCAATTTTTTGGGGGGAATTTTGGGAATGACAGAACAATAGGTTGTTTCACAACCTAGGGCAAAAATTGAAACATGGACATGACACATAGGCAAAACTGATGAGGTGGCGCCTAGTCATAGCAATCCACCACAATTTACAAGGTTATGACCATCTATATTGGTCGTGATCAGCTAGAAATAAGGCAGCAGATCAGTGTTATCTGCTTTATGACCATTTCGTGCAAGGAAATTACGACCTTTATGGCCAAAATGGTCGATATAGTTGAGGGTTTGGAGCCCCCCGAGCAGCTTTTGACCAATTGGTCTCAAATGGTCGTAGATCTATAACCAATTCTTCCAGGGTCACTGAAATAAGGTCACTAGTTGCCATATTTCTTGTAGTGGAGTCTGGATGAAGGAGTTCATATCCGATCTAGGTGTAATACCTAGTGCACCGGGTCCAATGAAAATCTTTTGTGACAATACTGGTGCAATTGCCTTGGCAAAGGAATCCAGATTTCACAAGGGAACCAACCACATCAAGAGACGCTTCAATTCCATCTGCGATCAAGTCAAGGAGGGAGACATAGAGATTTGCAAGATACATATGGATCTGAATGTTGCAGACCCGTTGACTAAGCCTCTCTCATGAGTAAAACATGATCAGCATCAAGACTCCATGTGCCGTGGAATTGTCACGACAAATGTCCTTGTCAAAGGACTTAGTCGTGGAGCCATCGCTACGGGTTAGTGTAAAGGGGTTTAGAGCGGACAAAGGACACGAGAGTTTATACTGGTTCAGCCCCTTACGATGAAGGTAAAAGCCTACTCCAGTTGTGATGGTATTGCTAGGGTTTCGATGACAGGGAGTGAATCTGCTTTGCTTGGCTCTCGAGTTGTTGTGTGTTGTCCCTAAACCGCCGCCGGGTCATCCCTTTATATACATAGGTCGACGCCCGCCGGTTTACAGAGTCCCGAGGCCGGATCATAAATGTCTCTGGCTCGGTCTCTACTCCTAACTTATCATACAAGTATACATCAGTATCGGTTCATGTCTACAAGCCTTAATCCGCCTTTGGGCCTTGGGACTTCATGAAGTGCCATCATACATGTCTTCATGGGCTTCAAATAAGATGATCATCATAAGGATAACCTGGCCTCTCCTGGCCGGTTTATGTCCAGTAGTAATATCCCCAACATTAGGCCCCAGATTGATTTGAACTTGTTCATGTCAATCTTCAACATTTAGAAGAATTCCTCCCTTTGCATCTTCGCATAGATCTTGTAAACCGCCGTGATGTCATCCTCCAGATTTGTAATAAACCACTGTGATGTCACCTATTCATTTAAAGCCGAAGATACCCTTTCATTAATGAGCACCCAGCAATCGAAACGACAATCTCGTTATATATCCATTATTTGGGCTCCTCGATTCCCGCGCCTGTCGCTTATCTTTTTACCCTCATAAATAGGGCTAAGGGCCCCTTTCCCTTTCTTTCCTTTGCCTTTCCATCTCTTCTTCCTCCTCGCGACACCCCTGCACCCGAGCGCCGCCACCGTCATCGAGCTTCACCTCTGCCTCACCGTTGGCCGCTGCATCAACCTGATCGCACTAGAGAGACGCGGCACACCTCCGCTGCTTCAGCAGCTGCTGTAAGTTCTTCCCTCTTTCCTTTGTATATCCATTTAGGGTTCATACGGGTTCATGGCGCTCTCTTCGTGTTCTTCGTCAGTCCATAGATAGCAGACCTCAAGCTTGACTCGTTTCATGCAGTAGCTATGGTAGTCCTTATCTCGGTCATTAAACCAAGCTTTAAACACATAAGAACTTGATCTGGACCTTTTATGAACTGCTTCAGGACTAAACTTTTTAGGTCTAAACCTTCTTTCTTTTCCTGACTTGTGGTAGATCCAAAATTCCAACGCAATCTTGTGAAACCTGTTTTTCCTCACTTAGTCATTTTTACCTTAGATCTGCACCTTCCTTATCTGCGTAGGCGGTTTATCCTTGTAGAAAGTAATCTGTCATATGCCATTAGTCCCCTTGTAAACCGCTCATCGCTTTAGCATTTATAAACGCTTTGTCGTAGGTGGTTTATAACTTCCTCCGGTTTAACAATTCTACAAGCTTGAATTCCTTTTTTTCTCAACCTGTTACACTTTATGCGTTGTCATTTATGAATCATAAACCGGCAGTAACCTTTTCCAGCTCTTCACTTGCAATGGCCAAACAATTCTATTCCTGTAACTAGGTCCCTTCCTGGGTTACTGAGGAGCAACTGAATGGATGTGTCAAAATTGGCACTTTACCAAAGAAGAATGAAATCCAGTGGCAGTTCTCGGTCCAAAAAATCCTCCTACCCCCAGAGATGGCGAAGTAGTAGTGTTTGCTGATCATATAGGCCGTGGTTTTAAACTGCCTGGATCCAAGTTTTTCCGGGATGTACTAGCCAGCTTTCAGATCCACCCTCAAGACATTGGACCCAACTCTGTATCTAATATCTGCAAATTTTAGGTGTTTTGTGAAGCCTATCTACAAGAAGAGCCAACTGTCGAGCGGTTCCAGGATTTCTTCCACTTAAACCGTCGCACTGAATTCATAGACGGGCCTAATACTGAACTCGGTGGCATCTCCATTCAGAAAAGGAAGGATGTTAGCTTTCCTCATGCCAGACTTCATAGTCAGCCAAAGGATTGGAATCAGACTTGGTTCTATTGCAAGGACACTTCTCCTGAAGATGAGAACCCTCTGCCGGGTTACCGTGCTCACCGGCTTAGCAACACTCATCCGCTTCCGCAATGACTAAGTGCCAAGGAACGGGCCTCGTATGCACCACAACTCGCCAAGCTTAGAGCTTTCATGGCCAACGGTTTGACATGTGTGGACTTTGTTCGTTGCTGGCTATCCTAGAGTATCCTGCCGTTAAGTCGTCACTCCGGTTTAATGTGCGAGTACACCGGTGACGTAAAAGACTCCCAACGTCATATTGACATTCTGCTAACAGATGATGAAGTTACTGAGTCTGTCAAGAAAATGCTGAATGAACCGGAAGCTGTCTGTAGCAAGACCGGGCTAAGTCCCTTTTATACACAGAACAAACCGCCCGCTGTAAGAGTTGTTTTGCTTCCGCTTTATACTTGATATTTTTGAACTATGCAACTTTTAATATCCTCTGCTCATTTTTTAAATAGGGTGATGATCCGTTCTGGAAAAAGAAACCTCGGGAGAAAACGGTTAAGGCTCCTCGTCGAAAAACGAAGGCGGTCAAGAAATCTACTAAGAGGAAAGCAACTAAGCCAATCGGTTTAGAGCTTGATGACGACCCTGATGAACCAGATGCAGAGGTAGAATTTGATTCTCTTGGTTCACTTTTCATACACCTCATTGACAATGATATTTATCAGGATGACGCCGAGGGCAGCCAAGCTGACGATGCAGAGGTGATTATCCTTCCCTCCGGTTCAGATCCTCTGCCAACACAAAAAATCCGTCAAGCAATCCGGAAAGTAAGATTTTCTCACCCCCTAGGTTACTTGGACCCAAACTTTCTTTTGAAGAAGCAGCAACATGAAACTCTCCACACAACCCATCATAGCGGCCAAGTAATCACTTCCACCGGTCTACCAAATACTCTGGTTCGGAAGCGCCAATCCGAGGTTTCAAATACTTCCAATACTTCTTACCCCAAGCCGGGTTATTTCCGACAGCCTCTTAATCCATCCGATTCGAATTATCAGGGAACACCACCTTCATCATCCGGCGAATCAACTGCGACACAGCTTCCGCCCCTCAAGACCGTCCCTGGGTAAATGTCTTAAGCTGTCTCTTTTTGATGCTTTATGATTATGTGCTGTCGGATTTCGGGTTCCGGCAGACCCTTGAGGTTCGAACACAGGGGTGCGCACGGAGAACTCTCCCCTACCGATCTACGTCCAATCTCCTCGCGTGATCTAAGCTGGATACAACGAACAACACAAGGGACACGAGGTTTATACTGGTTCGGGCCACCGTTGTGGTGTAATACCCTACTCCAGTGTGTGGCGTGGTGGATTGCCTCAGGGGCTGATGATGAACAGTACAAGGGAAGAACAGCCGCGCGACAGGTGTTCTTGAGCTGGTGCGATGAACTGCTTGGGTGAGTTCGGTCGCCTCTCCCTCTCTCTGCTAGGGCTCTATCAGATCTCTAGATGTCCCTCTACTCTGTGGTGGCTAGCTCTATTTATAGTGGCCCTGGGCCTCTCCCCCAAATAATGAGTGGGAAGGGCGCCAACAATTGGCCATTTTGAAGGGGAACATCTAGTACAAGTTATCCTGACCAAAGGTGGTCTTCGGCTGCCAAAAGCACTGGTGATGACGCCGTCTTGGGCTCCGCGGTGACCTCCGTCCTGCCGCTCTGTTGGTCTTGGTCTCGTTGCACCGGAATGGTAACCTTTGCCCGATGCCTTGGCCTGTGCTTGCGCCCTTTGCACCAAAGGGGAAACAAGGACACTGCGCAGGCCGGCACCCGCCTGGCACCTGCCTGGTCTCGGTCGTCATGGCTTGCGTCACGGGCTCCTCGCGAGGTACCCCTGCCTTGATCTCTCCGCCTCCTCACGAGCCTGCCTGATGAGGCTGCCTCTGAGGAAGCTTCCGGTCGTCCGCCCCCCGAGGCTTGGCCCCTCGCGAGGGTCTTGAGCTTGAGCTGAAGAAGATGGGCCGCGCTAGGCCCCCACTTGAGCCACGCTGCAGGCTGCAGGCAGGCAAGTCTGGGGACCCCCGTTCCCAGAACGCCGACAGTAGCCCCCGGGCCCAAGGTGTGCCCGATTGGACGTGGGCTTCTGCGCTCCCCCACGACGCCTCGGCGGCTGCACGACTTGACAGGTCCCTGCATGCAGAGAGACCAGTCATGATTACCTGCGATCGTGGTTCTCAGCGGTTGACCTCCTCCGGCTATAAGTACGGGGTTGTGTGAGCCCCTTCAGCCCATCCCTTCTTGCTGCTACTTTTCTTCTTCTTGGCTACTCGTCGTTCCCATGGCTCCAAAGAGATTCTCGGCCGCGGAGAAAGGAAAGGCCCGCCAGGCAGGGCCCGACTCCCTCCCCCCCGACCAAGCGCGGCCGAGGACGCCCTCGCATGTATTCCACGGTCCTCGTAGTGGCTTCTCGCGGCCACGGAGGCGGTTCCCTGCGCGGTGGTGAGCGCCCGGTTGCCGATGGGGGGCACACCGTGGCTGTGCACCCCCCTAGGCCACGCTTCCGCTCTGCGGAGGTGCTGCCGGAGTTCGTCATGTGGTCGGCGGACCCAACCAGCACCCGGTACCAGCTTCCTCGTTTCTTCGTAGGTGAACTACCGGCCAGCGCTTGGTGCGGCCTCTGGCTCCAGGCATACGGCTGCTGTAGCAGGGCCTCCTGGGCTTCGCTGGAGGTCTCCGTTTCTGGGAATGGGGCCCTGACCCGCGGCTGGCAAACGTTTGCCCGCGTGCGCAGCCTGGGCCGGCGGTGCACCCTGTACTTCAAGTTTGATGGTGATGCCACCCTCTACGTGAGGGTGTTCGGGGAAGACGGTCGCCGTGCTGGGTGCTGCCCCGAAGACGATGACCGTGGCCGCTTTCCCAGCCCCGGCACTGACCAGGATGAAGACGGCGACAGACGTACAAGCGGCAGTGCTCGGGGTTCCCTAAGCTTCGGCGACTCCCTCTCAGGCAGCAACTCCTCCAGCGGTGGCCGCGACCAGCCTCCGCGCCGTCGCGCCTGCCTGGGTGAAGGTAGCGGGTCAGCCCGCCATCGCGCCCCGGTGAAGCGAGAGGAGGGATCCGCCTGAGCCCCAGGAGCAGCTCGAACCCTCGCTGTGGGTTGGTGCAGGACGAATCGTGCCCATTTTGTTTTCCTTCTGTTCTTATGCAGAAATAGAAGGTAATATAGGCCCCGCGGGGGCGTGTTAGAACTGGTGCTGTTAACCATCGCGCTGCTTCCTCTATTTCTGCGTTGTGTTTCCACGCCGTGCACCCGTGTGCGAGAATTATTTTAGCTCGGTGGGGCTTGACGCGGTCCTTGCCTCCCGAGGCCATGGCCCCACCTTGCGCTTCGTGCCCTGCAAGGATTAGTAGGAGGGGTAACTTTCGGTCTCGGTTGTGGGGGCGATCGGCCCAGGTCCTGCGCTCGTGTCGCGATGCCCATGGGGCACGGACTGGGAGGGGTGATCCCGCAGAGGACTCGGATAGGAAAGCTCCAAACGATCGGGGCAGAAAACACTCGCGAGGGCGCCCACGAACCTCCCTCGCGAGACTTGTGTGAGAGAAAACGAGGCAAGCAAGTGAAAAAGATAAAGAGTCACAAGCCAGGAATGTCAACAGCTTCAATAAAACTTCAAACGGGAATAAACGAGTCAACTGCAGAAAGCAAATGAAAAAGCCGCGTTCGGCACCTATTCTAGTCTTCGACGTCTTCTCGCCAGCGCGGAGCTAAGTGCTGCCACTGGGCGTGGGCGGGAGCCCCCGAGGCCCGAGGGAGGCACTTCGGAGACTCCGGGGTGTGTAAAGCCCCACTCATTATTACGTGAGAGTGTCACAGGCGGCGAGCTTCACAGGCACCGGGCCTTTCCCAAAACGCGGCAGCTTCATAGGCACCGGGCCTTTCCCAAAACACGGCAGCTTCACAGGCATTTGCCTTCTTCACAGGCATCGGGCCTTTCCCAAAACACGGCAGCTTCATAAGCATTTGCCTTCTTCACAGGCACCAGGCCTTTCCCAAAACACGGCAGCTTCACAGGCATTTGCCTTCTTCACAGGCACCGGTCCTTTCCTAGGTGCTAGACCTCGCTCAGGGATAGAACCTCCGGAGATGTTGAATGTTCCACACGTTCTGGCTGGGTACCCCCTCCGTGGTCTCCAAGCGCGTGGAGCCAGGCCTGGAGACATGAACAACCTTGAATGGGCCCTCCCACATGGGAGAGAGCTTGTGCAGCCCCTCCCTGGAGAGAACCCGTCTGAGTACAAGATCCCCTACCTCAAGAGTTCTGGGGCGGATGTTGCGGCAGTGGTATCGTCGCAGCACCTGTTGATACCTTGCCGCTCGCAGCGCGGCTTATCGGCGGCGTTCCTCCCCCAGCACGAGATCCATCCCCCGCATGGCGTCCTGCTGCGTCTCGTCGAACGCCAGGACCCGTGTGGAGCGACACCTGACCTCGTGAGGGAGAACAACCTCTGCTCCGTAGACGAGGAAGAACGGGGTCTCACCAGTCAGCTTGGTCGCAGTTGTGCGGATTGACCACAGCACGGACTGGAGCTCGTCGTACCAGCCCCTGCCACAGGCCTCCAGCTTCTTCTTAAAGGTCCTGGCTTTGAGGCCCCTCAGGACCTCCGCATTGGCTCGCTTGGCCTGGCCGTTGCTCCGGGGGTGTGCTACCGAAGCGTAGCATATCTGCGTTCCAAGGTTAGCACAGTACGTTTTGAAGAGATTACTGGTGAATTGCGAACCGTTGTCGGTGATGATGCGGTTGGGCACCCCAAATTGGCTCACGAGGCCCTTGATGAACTTGACAGCGGAGCCTGCCGGGATTGTGCGGACGGCTTCCACCTCAGCTCACTTAGTGAACTTGTCCACAGTGACGTAGAGGTAGCGATAGCCCCCTGGCGGCTGAGGGAGCTCCTCCCTCAGTTGCGCCATGCTCGACAGTGACGGCACCGCCGAGGGTTTGAAGAGCCGCTCCTCGAAGATGCCAGGCTCCTGAGGCAGCCGCCGAGATGCCCTCTTGGCAATGTCATCAGCTTCCTAATTGGTGCCCCGGGGTACGTGTTGCAACTCCAGCCCCCAGAACTGTTTCTCCATCTTGCAAACCTCAACGAGGTAGGCTTCCATGTGCTCGTCCTTTGGCTCGTATATCTTGTTGGAGAAGTTGACGAGGAGCTGCGAATCGCCCTTGATGATGAGGCACTTTACCCCTAAGGCAATTGATGCCTTCAAGCCTGCTATTAGGCCTTCGTACTCCGCTATGTTGTTGGAGACCTTTTCTCTGTGCTGGAAGCATAGTTGTACGGCGTAGTAGAGTTTGTCCTGGGTAGGGGATACGAGCACTGCGCCAGCTCCCGCACCGTGTCGGGAGAACGCCCCATCGAAGTACATGACCCAGCCATCCGGTTCTTCACTTCCCCGGGAAAGTGATCGCTCTTCGCCTGCCACGAGACCCGACGCTTCTGCCCATTCTGCCGCGAAATCCGCAAGTGCGGCTCCCTTGATGACTCTGGTCGTACTGAATTCTAGCTGAAATGCCTGTAGTTCAATGTTCCATTCAGCGACCCTCCAAGCTGAGTTGGGGCTCCTGAGTACTCTTTCCAAGGGGTATGCTGAGACGACTTTGATGGGATGGCCTTGGAAGTAGTGGTGCAACTTGCGTGAGTCCACTAGTAGCGCGAGGAGGAGTTTTTGAGGCATGGGGTACCGTGCCCTTGCGTCCCGTAGCACCGTGCTGACGAAGTACACGGGATGCTCGATGAGGTTGAGGGTGCTGATGCAGCTTGCGTCCTCCAGAGGTCGAGGCGTCTCTTGAGACGATGGAGCCCCCAGTGCTTGGTCGCCTGAAGAGGCTTCTCCTGCTCTAGGTGCGTTCTCGTGCTGTGGATGTTCCTTTCCGGCTGCGGTTGCGGCCTTTGCAAGGCCCTCCCGGCTCTGCTTTACTTCATCTCGGACGGTCGATGCGGCCTTGGCACAACGCTCCTCCCTGACCGCCACCAGGGCTGCGCTAGCGGAGTAGGGGGTGGCCGCAAGGTAGAGCACTAGGGGATCCCGAGGACGCGGAGCTACCATCACTGGTGGGCTGGTAAGGTACCTCTTGAGGTCTTGGAATGCCTTGTCGGCCTCTTCAGTCCATTCGAAGGGGCCCCTTTTCTTCATTAGCTTGAAGAAGGGCAGCACCCGTTCCCCCAGCTTGTAGACGAAGCACCCTAGCGCAGTTACACGCCCGGTGAGCTTCTGCATTTCTCTGAGGGTCCTTGCCGGGCTCATGTCTTCGACTGCCTTGACCTTCTCCGGGTTGGCCTCAATGCCCCTGTGGGACACGAGGAAACGCAGGAGCTTGCCCGAGGGGACTCCAAACACGCACTTCTCCGGGTTGAGCCATAGGTCCACTTCATTGAGGCTCGCAAAGGTTTCTTCCAGGTTCTGTATCAGGGTTCTTGCCTCACGAGACTTTACCACAATGTCATCGACGTAAGCTTCAGCATTCCTCCTAAGATGCCGGCCTAAGGCGATGTGCATCAGCCGCTGAAAGGTCGCGCCTGCGTTGCGCAACCCAAATGGCATGCACGTATAGCAGTACACTCCACACAGGGTCAGGAAAGCCGTCTTCTCCACGTCTTCTACCGCCATCTTGATCTGGTGATAGCCCGAGAAGGCATCTAGGAAGCACAATAGGTGACACTCTGCGGTGGATTCGACTATCTGGTCAATGCGGGGGAGCGGAAATGGATCCTGCGGGCAGGCCTTGTTGAGGTTGGTGAAGTCGACACACATGCGCTCCTTTCCTCCCTTTTTTGGCACAACGACCGGATTCGCCAGCCAATCAGGGTAGCGGACCTCGCGGATAACTCCTGCCGCCTCTAGCTTCCGGGTCTCTTGAACTATGAAAGCCTGTTTCTTAGTGGAATGCCGCCTTGCCTTCTGCTTCATGGGGCGCACATTGGGGCACATGTTGAGGTGATGCTCAATCACTTTCCTTGGGACCCCTGCTAACTGACCAGGTTCCCACGTGAACACCTTCTTATTCGCATGCAGGAACCTCACCAGGGCCTCCTCCTGCTCGGGCTCGAGGTTGGCCCCTATGGTGAAGGTGGCGCCAGTGGACCCGTCCTCGTCGACTGGTACCTGCTTGGTTTCCGCCTTGTCTTGGGTGAATATATGCTTCTTTTTATCCGGTGCAGCCCCCTTGGGCTCAAGGGCGTCGGTGCTAGTGGGTTGTGCCACCGCGGCCGCCCTGAAAACATGCCGGAGCACCTGCAGTGCATCCCTTGTGTCTCCTGACACGGTGAGGACGCCGCTGCTCCCAGGCACCTTCATGAGGTTGTACGCCGGGTGAGTTGCTGCCATGAACCGAGCCAAGGCCGGATAGCTGAGGATGGCGTTGTAGGGGAGGCCAATGGGGGCGATGTCGAAGTCGATCAGCTCTGTGCGGAAGTTGTCGTAGGTGCCGGAGGTCATTGGGAAGTGGATCTGTCCCAAGGAGGCGGTGGAAACGGCTCCGACGCCCGAGAATGGCCTGCTGAGTTGGAGCCGCTCCAGCAACACGTGGAGGAGGCTGAAGGCCTCCACCGAGACCACGTTGAGGCCGGCACCACCGTCGATGAGGGTCCTGGTGACGGCCACTTGGCAGATGGTGGGGTTGCACAGCATCGGGAGCACGCCCGAACCGATGGGGTTGAAGGGGTGATCCTCTGAGTCAAAGGTTAGATCAGCCTCGGGCGCCACACAGCCCGGGGGGGCTTCTCGGCGCATGGAGGTAGTGCTGATCCGGCGGGTGAATGGCTTGACGTGATGGCTCGAGGGTGGTGCCTGGGAGAGCAACTGCTGACACCACGCTTGATGACTTGCCACCCCCAGATCATGTTTCTACTGAACAAGTAGAAGTTGATACCGCAGTGCAAGCTGATAAACCGGCAAGTCCAGTCCGTACTGATGATGGACCGTCTAGTCCGGTTAAGGCTACTGATATTCTACCAACTCCAGTAAAGGCTGCTGGTGACAAGGAAGATGAGGTTATCATTACTGGCGTTGGCCACACCCCCCTATCCATCCTGTTGCCTTAGCAAAACATAGCGCCAAAGAAGAATGTGCTGCCATGGAGAAAGGCAAATGGAGCACCGATTTATCAAGCTATGCACACCTCAGCGCCCAGGAGCTCCATTCTGGTTTTTTAAACCGCCTGTACACAAACCGTGACTATGAAGCTGGTTTAGTGAACTTAATGAAGGAACTCTATGAGGTAATTACCAATCCTTTTCTCTCTTAAGTCCAATTGTAAGTACCAATTCCTGTAGCTCCCAAGGGATGATTTATGATAGTAATCAGAAACCGGGACTTCATAATACCGTACTTCTGCATACTTATCCTCCAAGGGTCGGTTGATCCTTTAAAAGTGAACCGTACTTTAGCATTGTGTCCTCATAACTTTCGCATGTGTAGTCCCCAAGGGCTGGTTTACCTTTCCAAGGTGAACCAGGACTTTAACCACGGTTACTTTTGGGCGGATGTACATTAGCCCCCAAGTGCCAAGAATAATGCTTGCATTATACTTGGGACTTAAAATCATTTTCTAGAATGAAGCGAGTAGGCATTAGCCCCCAAGTGCAAAGTGCATAACTTATTATATGCTTGGTACTTCAAATATATATAGCCCGTTGAAGACATGTCTGTTCTTTATAGGCTGAGCTGAGCAAAAAGGATGCCCAAACCGCTGCTCTTCAAGAGAACATCAAATCTCAGCAAGCGGAGGCTTCTAAAGCCAAAGAGGAACTGACCAATCCCTTAACAGCTATGGAGAAGCTGAAGCAAAACTTCAAGAAGGAACATGCAGATTGGGACATGGAGAAGGCCGCTTTAGTACAAAAGGCCGAAGACGCAGAGGCAACCCTTAAACCGATGGTCGAAGAACTGACCAGTTTAAAGTGGCAAATAAACGCTATGACCTCTATTGTATTTGGTAAGTATCCTCATCTGATGTTTTTCAAGTCATTCTACCGTATCAATTACCGGTTTACTGATGCTTGCAATGTCACAAGGACCCGCATTACCCATCTGGGCTCTGACATGCGAATGAAGCTGAAGTTAGCCTATACTTTGATAGAGCAGTTGTATTCCGGATCCCAACGGGCTATCTGCACTGCTGCTTATATAACAGGCCTCCTCCAACACTGATAAAAGAAACCATCGAGAAGCTGTCAATGATGCATGCCCGGTTGGATGAACTCAAAATATCAGCTGCAAGGTCAGGCGCGCTGACTGCGTTATTCCGTGCCAAGGCATGGATTCCAGATCTTGAACCGGCAGATACTGGTTAAGGCTATCCCGGCGTAAAGGAAGATGGCTCAGAATTCAATAATGATGATCTCTGAAGGCTGACAAGGGAACTTCGACCCATAGCGAGCAAGTTGGCGGATGAAACGGATCTATCGCATTACCAACCGGTTTATGATGCTGATCAGAAAAGATATCCTATGCCAACACATGATGTAGAAGATCTTGTTCCGCCAATTCGTAAGCACACTTATGCCCTTGACATTGATCCTTCCACCCTTATAAGTGAAGAAGCCATGTTCCAAGCTTTAACTGGAATCGATTGGACAACGATTGATTTCCAGCCACTGGGTAGAGAAGAGGAGGATGCACCGACTCAAGATGACCCTCAATCTTCAAGTCGTCCTGATGATGAATCCTGAACCGGAGGTCGGTTTAATCTGATGCAGCCTACCATTCTGACTGAAACAATTATCCTTTGTGGGCATTTAAAACGCCTAGTAATAGGCTAGTTCAAACACTTGTCTGATTATGCCATCGAGCATACTTATTTTGCTTGACACTGATAACTCGCCATGCTTTTGGGGTCTTTATTATATGCATAATCCGTAGTGGATGTATTTTAACTTGTCCCTGTATACAAGAGATTGAAGGGGTCCTGGCGGTTTACCGCTGGACGGGTCATGTTGCCCAAATATATAGCCTAGTCATACAGTCAAGGTTGTTTAAAAACAATCAGATATATAATAGAGAATACATGTTACCTTCGTTGTTTGACCCCATGACTGTTATAAAAGGCTGATAACGCCAAGCTGGAGTATAGATGACTCCTTCCAGGTTTGCCGGTTTACCATAAAACCGTACCGGGTTATGATAAACACTGGTTTTATCCATATAATACTGGTGACTTGTAGTCAAACCAGACTAGAACAATAAAGGCCGGATTATAGATGATCATGTACTAACGATTTAGCATTGTAAGCCACGCTGGGTTATCAGAAAATTCTTATGAATTTTATCAAAAGAGAAGAAACACTTTGCAAAAAATACAAGAATATGCGAGGCTTTTCATGGGCTGCCAGGCCCTAAATCGAGGCTTTGCATGGGCTGTGAGGCCACTGAGTTAAACCATTTTTCAAAGCCTTTTAAGGTGGACCTCAATCTTTAACCAATCATCCTTTTAACTTTGACAAGTTCAGGGTCTATGAGATTGACTTGTCAAACGTTCGATGGGTCATACCAGGTTTACCTGGACGGAGTGGCTTACTTAAAGGGGCAGGATAACCCGGGGTTTTAGGTGAATACACCTGGCTTCCAAGCCTGGCTTGATAGCCTATTGCAAGGGTGCAGACTCTTTGTTCTTTGAGAAGCAAAGAGCCCCCAAGCAATATTTGAGCTGTGTTCGGTGGGTGCCTATGTTTGAGTTGTGCTGGTGCAACACTCTCTTTGGCCCCACAAAATTTCCTTTTGGCTTTAAGCCTATCAAGAGGTGTAGCTATGGTGTGAATACAACCAAGCCCCCTAGTGATTTCCCTTTGGCCCTAAGCCGATCAAGAGGTGTAGCTATGGTTCAGATATGACCAAGCACCCTAGTGATTTCCTTTTATATGTGTGGCTTTACAAGCCGGATCAATAGAATTCCGCTTTGTAAACAGAAGCCTCCATGTAAACACATATGATGTAAAACAATAGAGACCCCGCTTTAGCTGAGGCTCTGGTTTATTATATTAATTATAATATATACATTGTCATAATTATGTACATAAAAAGAGCCTATGGCTCAAGTATAATAAGTCCGAAGATGAGCTATATTCCATGGCCGCTGGGTCTCCTCCTCCGATTTACGTGAGTCTTTGTGCTCTCGAACATCGATAAGTTAGTATGATCCATTGTGCAAATTTTTGCTGACCACAAAAGGCCCTTCCCAAGGTGGGGATAACTTGCGCATATCAGTCTGATCCTGGATGAGCCAGAGCACTAGATCGCCTTCTTGAAAAGTTCTAGTTTTAACCCGGCGGCTGTGATAATGTCGCAGATCTTGTTGATAAATCGCCGAACGTGCCGCTGCAAGATCACGCTCCTCATCTAGTAGGTCCAATGAGTCCTGGCATGCTTTTTCATTATCAGCTTCAACATAAACCACCACACGGGGCGAGTCATGACGTATGTCACTGGGAGAACTGCCTCTGCTCTGTAAACCATGAAGAAAGGCGTGTAACCTATAGATCTGTTTGGTGTGGTTTTGATACTCCACAACATGGAAGGTAACTCCTCCACCCAACAACCCGGCGTCCGGTTTAAAGGAACCATAAGCCGAGGTTTGACACCTCTCAAAATTTCTTGATTGGCCCTCTCTGCTTGACCATTAGATTGGGGGGAGCCATTGATGACACATCAAGCCGGATGTGCTCACGTTGACAAAATTCTTCCATAGCACCCTTGGACAGATTAGTACCATTATCCGTTATAATGCCGTGTGGAAAGCCAAACCGGAATATCACCTTTTTGATGAATTGAACCGCCGTGGCCGTATCACACTTACTGACTGGCTCTGCCTCGACCCACTTGGTAAACTTATCAACCGCCACCAGCAGGTGGCTCTTCTTGTCCTTGGACCTCTTAAAGGGTCCCACCATATCGAGCCCCCAAGTTGCAAACGGCCAAGTTATTGGAATCATTCTTAATTCTTGAGCCGGAACATGAGCGCAGTGTGCAAACTTTTGACAACCATCTGTAAGTGCATCTAGTGCCCCTTAGTGATTTTGGTGTATTTAAGACTTATAGGTTAATGGACTAATGCGATTGTGAGTGTACACAGGTCTATAAGTCTATGAGGAGTTTGATATTTACAGAGAAAGTCGACCCCTAAAAATGAAGTTCTTCGACTGAAGACTTTGAATCTCTGAAGACTTTCTGAAGACTTTGAAAGTGAAGAAATTGGTGTGACCGTGAAGACTTGGTATTCATTCGAGGAACATGAAGCGTGAAGACTTTTGTTTTCGTAGTTTCATTTTCTCTTTCTTGAGTCATAGGAAACACTGTACTGTTAAAGGGGGTCGAGGAAATACTAAGGAAAAATTTCCATGTGATGCTCAACTCAAAATCCTACACCTACCAATCCCTTCGAGTGAAGCCATTGGAAATCTCATACAGTTCAGTCAATTTCTTCAGTGAAAAAGACGAAGTTCTTCTGGTCTCTGAGGAATTTGTTTTGACTGAGGAGTTAGGAATTCGCCAATGCAGATTGCCTACACAGTGAGGAACATGATAGCCCTGAGGAATTTGATACTCAAATTTCCGACCGTTGTTGTGCTATGCGCCAGCTGTCCCAAAATATGTACTCACCTAACGGTCATATCATTGAAGGGCATTTATGTCTTATCATGTCGGGCTGCTCCCTAGGCTATAAATAGCCGCCCCCTACAACCACTAGTTGGTTGGCTGCTCCGAGAGAAACTGACACTTGTCATTTGAGAGCAACCCATCCTCTGAGGACTTTGAGCGAAAATCATCAAGTGAGGAAAAACCCAAACACCTACAAACCCCAAGTGATTGAGCATCACTGAAGAGATTGATCCTGCATGGATCCGACGCTTGTTACAATTGAAGACTGTGCTTCTTCCAGACGGTTAGGCGTCATGGTCTAGAGCATCCAAGAGGAATTGTGGTTCGCCAAGTGACCAAGTTTGTGAAGGTTTGGAAGTCGCCTGAAGACTTACCACGAGTGATTGGGCGAGGTCTGTGTGACCTTAGCTCAAGGAGAATACGGTGAGGACTTGGTGTCGTGAGCTGCGTGTTCAGGACTGGGTGTCCGCGACTGTGTGTCCTCGAGTTTAAATACTCAGCCGCTCCAACTAGACGTACAACTGAGACATCAGTTGGAACTGGTCTACCAAATCATTGTCTTCACCAAGCTTACTGGTTCTATTTCCTCAACTCTTTCATTTCCTCATAACTGTGTTGTGTGCTTGTTCATATCTGTGTTTGAAGACTTTGACTGAAGACTTTCTCAATTTCCTCAGTTCAATTTCATCAGTCTGTTTGTCTTCATCCTGTGTTATCCTGTGCTTACGCTTCCTGTACTCTATGCCTGTCTTCATTTCATCATGATGACTATGCTTCTATTCTGTTATGTTTACTTTTGAGTACTTATTCCGCTGCTAGTAGTTCTTCGCTAAGGAATTTCCTCACTGGCAAATTCCTCAATGAAGAATTTCATAAAAATCGCCTATTCACACCCCCTCTAGTCGATATAACGCACTTTCAATTGGTATCAGAGCAAGGTACTCCCTTGTTCTGTGTGATTTTGGTTTAACCGCCTGGAGTTTTAGTTATGTCGACCGCAGGTATGATCAAGGTCTCCGTTGGGTGTCCTACCTTCGATGGGACGGACTACCCCTACTGGAAGAATAAGATGCGAATGCATCTTGAGGCAATTGATAACGATCTCTAGTATGTTGTGGAAAATGGTGTTCCCTCAGTCACACCTTCTCTGAATGCTGCTGATGTGAAGAGATTCAAGCAACTCGACTCTCAAGTGAAGAATATCATATGTGGCCATCTGAGCAAAGGACAGTATGGCAGAGTGAGTGCTTTGGAGACAGCGAAGCTTATCTAGGACAGGTTGTCCAAAGTGAATGAAGGAGTCTCAACACAGCGTGACTCTCGAGTTGATGTTCTTCGCAATCTCTTCAATCGCTTCAAAAGACTCGAAAATGAAAATGTTCAACAAACCTTCGATCGCCTCACTGACATCTCAAATGAGCTTCAAGCACATGGTGCCACTGACATCACCGACCATGAGGTGGTGAAGAAATTGCTGAGATCGCTTGATTCCTCATTTGACACTCTGGCATTGATGATATAAGAACGTGCTGATTACAAGTCACTTGATCCAACTGATATTCAAGAAAGGCTAAATACTCATGAGTTCCAACTTGCTGAAAAAAGAGATCTCTATGGTTCGAGCTATGGCAGATCACGCGCATTGAAGGCCAAGGCGGCATCTGAGTCCGAAGATGAAGACTCTGGTAGCAGCCTTGGTGATCCTGAAGAACTAAGCCATGATCTGGCTCTGCTCGTGAAGAAGTTCCAAAAGCTCTCAAGACATGGCCGCCTTGGAAGACCCTTAAGGAGCAATGATTCCTCATCCAGTGACTATAAGAGGAGGCTCTATCACAAATGCAAGAAACCTGGACATTACATTCAAGATTGTCCTCAGTGGGAAAAGGAATCAAAGAAGAAGAAATATAGGATTACAGTTCTGATGATGCAAAGAAAAAGAAGAAATCCACAAAATCTTCATCATCAAAATCCTCAAAGCCTTCATATCACAAGAAGAGCAGCTCCAAGAAGGCCAGGGCATTCATTGGCAAGGAAATGGACTCTGAGGCTGAATCTGAAGAAAATGAGGAAGAGGAGACATTTGAGGAGTCCGAATCCGGAGTGGCAAGCCTAGCTCTCGCTACTGCATTCGTCAGCAAGTCTATCTTCAACACTGAAGAAAATGACCTCACCAACAAGGCTGATGAAGGCGATGATGACTACGCTCCCACCTATTGCTTCATGGCAAAGGGTGCCAAGGTACTCAAATATACCTCCTCTGAATGAAGTGAGAATGAATCTAATGAAAACCTTAAGCCCAACTATTCTAAACTTGCTAAGATTGTTGTAAAACAAGAAAGGGCTCTTGAAAAGGTTCAAAACATGCTAGACAAAAGTGATGATATGTTGGGTGAAGAAATGGATCGCACTGAAACTTTGACTGAAAATCTTCAGAGACTTCAGTCCAAGCTTGACAATCTTCAAAGTCATCGTAACACTCTCTTATCGGATCATGAGAAGCTTTCTTATGAATTTCTTCAAAGAAAGCAAGATCTTGAGAAGCTAAGAGTGAGTTATGAAGATCTCTAGAAGGAGCGCGATTCATTACTTGCTCAACAAATCAGCGCTTCTCAGGAAGAATTTGTTCCTCCGTTTTTGAAATGCATTGAACGTGAATCTGCTAATTCTTCACCTGAATGTTCAAATGTTGCTAATGTTTCAAATTCTTCACATGCCTCTGCTATTACTAATTCCTCATATGAGGACATTGCTAGTATCACTGACGATGCAGGACTGAAGGAATTGTACATGGCAGGCATGTACAAAAGCCTCAAAGCGCATCAGACTCTTTGTGATGTGCTTAAAAGGCAGATCCTCAATAGGAACCCTAGGAAAGAGGGTATTTCGTTTGAGAGGAAACTCAATGCTGATGGTACATATTGGAAGGCTGAGCAGTACCCGAAAACTACATGGGTTGCTGCAAAGGGACCTCCAGTTGATCCATCTAACTTATGTGGATTTACTTGTGAATCTCCTCATTCTGATGATGAGTCATTTGACTCCAACTATAAACTGTTCAAAAATCAGAATGGTGAAGTATTTGCTAGATATGTTGGCACTAACTACAGGAACGGCTCCCCTATGAAGAAAATCTGGGTTCCCAAAAGATGCCTTGAAAATCTTTAGGTGAATGTCATCATGACGCCACCTGTGAAGAATAGGAACCCCATATCAAATTCTTCATATGGATCCAAGTCCTCATACGGACCAAACCCCTCACATGGATCATATTCCTCAAAAGGATCAAAGTCCTCAGATGAACATCATCGTGCTAACCCTTCTGCTTCGCAGGGAAGATCTAAGGATTACGGATATGTGCATTATTCTTCAAATCATTATGTCCATAAGTCCTCGAAAAATTTCTCTGCATACTCTTATGCTTATTCTAACCCCTCTTATGTGAAACGAAATGGACTGGCTTCTATGCCATCCTTCTAGTATGGAGCTCGCAGAGTGATGAACTCTTTGCCACCCCTTCAGATGTGGGTGGTGAAGAAAAGGAACTAATCTCTTCTGCAGGGTCAGGTCTCTAGACGTACGTAATCGTCTGAAGAATTTGCTGGAGACCTGAGTATGCCTGATAGGATGCAGGCTAATCATGAAGAAATGAACTTTCATTTCTCACGTCCTCACACTACTTTATCCGTTCTGTTGCTTGATGAAATTGATCTGATGAATTGATGTCATATTGTTCACTGATGAAGTATATGAGTTTGTAAGCTGCACTAATTCATCTGCAGGATGATCAACCCAAAGCCACTGAATGGGTCCTCGATAGTGGATGTACAAATCACATGAGTGGTGACAAGAATGTAACATCCCAAAATTCTAAATTTTGGAATGTTATAATAAATAGATAGATTTGATTGATTGTTTGATTGATTGACTGAAAGTGAGTGAATTCGAAACTTTTGAAAGTTAAATGAGAGGGAATAAAAGGACTTTCCCAAACTTTCATATGTGCTTTCTGATCTCCGCGAATTCAAATTCTTTTCAACCCAAAATCCTAGAGAGAAGATGACATGACTTCTTCCATTTAAATTAAATGAAAAGGGTTGCTGAAAATATTTGAATTTCATTTGAAAAATATTTCCAATTCTGAAACTTTATGCAACTCAATGATTTTCATGAGAGAAGATAAAATGACTTCTTCAAATTATATGAAATATGAGTTGGGAGTTTCAAAGAATTAAATTCAAAGTTCTTTTGAATTTAATTTTCAATTTGGATTTATTTGAGTTTTATTCAAATTATTTTTCTCCAAAAATAAAATATATGGAAATTAGGGTAACATGATTCCCTATAACAGAAAATTGGAGAAAAATTAATTTGAAATCATTTTGGTATTTTTAAAATGATTGTTGTTGGATTTTAATTATCACTGTTTGAATTATTAGAATTTATGTGTATTTTATTTAATGCAAGAAAAATGTTCATGTCGTAGAAAATCTCTTTCTGAAAATTTTGATATATTATATGCCTATATAATATTTTTAGTTATTTTGTTTTTATTATTTTAGTTCTCTGAAAAAAATGTTTATGAAAAAAAAACCTTCCCGCCAACTGGGCCGGCTCAGCTCCCAGGCCAGGCCACGGCCCAGTGCCCAGCCGAAGCCCAGCCGCGCCCGAAGCCGCTCCGCTTCGCTCGCCCGCTCGCGCCTGCTATCGGCCACCGCCTCGCTCAGCCACCGACAGGTGGGACCCACCTGTCGGGTTCGTCCCCGTCCTCCAGCCGGAGTCCATCTCCAGCACGAGTTCGCCGCCGCTGCCGTGCCCGACGCGGGCGCCTCCCCTCGCGTTGCCCCTCCTCCACGCCTCCCTCCTTTAAATACCCCGACCCCAGCCCTCTTTTTCATCAAATCGCACGCTCGGAGCCCCTCGCAGCCAGCCAAACGCGCTCGCCGGAGTTTCCAACTCCGACGAGATCCGCTCCACCACCAGCTCACGACACCGCCGCCTACGCCCGACGCCACCACCCCCTTCGGACTCGCCTCGCCGAGCCGCTCCTCCCCATCTACTTCGCTGGCGCCGTTGACCCCAGAGCCGCCGCCCGCTCGAAGCCGACGCCGCCGCTGCCATCTTCTCCAGAGACGCCGACGCCCACCGCCGCGGTAAGACCGGCTCCTCCCTCGTCCGTCAGATCTAGGGTCAACGGCTAGGATTAGATCTACTCGTTTTTTTTTCGAACCGGTATTTGTTAAATAGCGAACGCTCGCTGTTTACCTCTTCGTAGCGAGCAAATTCGTTAGTTAGCGTTCGGTAACGAATGTTCAGTTTTTAGATTTCTCTTTTTCTTTTTTTTCTTTAGTTCTCATTCCAGGGACCCATACGTGAATATTTTGTTTACAGATCAGCCCCTGGTTTTCAAACGACTATAACTTTTTGCTCGTTAGTCGGAATTAGACGAAACCAACGCCCACGTCTTCGTTACGATCTCCTCTATCCTTTAATGCAAATCAAACATGTTTTTGAAAATTTTAAAATTTGAATTAGAAAAGATTCGAATTCAAACTTCGTTTGATCATGACTTGAGTTTCGTAGCTCCGTTTGAGTTGATTCTTTTTGCAAATCGAAGCTCTTGACCTAAACATTCTAATAAGGCCAAATTCACATAATTTTGGTACTGTCAGAAATTGTTTTATGTTGCAAGAGTTATTTTCTTGGTTTCGATGTTTTCTGAATTGTTTTGTTCATTCTTTCTGATCTTTTGAGTGATTGCTTATGTGTGGTTACTACTGCTTGCTTACGATAGATTGACCGGAGTGTGACGAGTAGAACTATCAAGATTTTTGAGTGCGAATCATCTTCATCAACATTGCAGGCAAGTTCACACTTTGATCATATCCCTTTCATACCCAGTCTTTATTGCATTAGATCAATCCTCAAACATTGCATGATTAGGATCTAATTAAATTGTGGGATGGGAAGTAGTTGAGGTAGTACCTATTACCTGATTATTATCAAACCCTTGGGAGTTACTTTTATGTTATGCTTATATTGCCATGCTATGCTCGTAGACGTGGTTTGGGTATGAGTGAAATCCATGACAGATGTGAGATTGTTATTTAATGGTTCAACTTAAGGTGGCAACTTGAATACACATCTGGGTGGATTGCTAGGGGCACCCTGGGGATATACCAGTGGACTTGCCCGAACACCTGGGGATATACCAGTGTTGTCCTAGGAGATCCCGGGGATATACCGTGTGATCATCCTACGGTCCGCCACCCAGGCTCAAAGGGATCATGAGATTAATCATACTAGAAACTTCCGTGTGCAGCCACAAGCCATTATGGGCTCTGGCATAGTTGATTAAGTCGTGCGAACTCTTACAGGGTAGACTAGCAGATGTAGGGGAAAGTAGGTGTACCAGTCTATCCAACGTAAGGTGCTAGCGCTTCTGAAAGGCTATGTCTCGGTCATCCGTTTCTCAAACACCATGTAGTGCGAGGAAACCAACGGAGGAGATCGAGTCTTGTGGGGAAAAGTGCCAAACCTCTGCAGAGTGTACAAACTAATCATGATTAGCCATGTCCCCGGTTATGGACGTCTTGAGTATCTAGTTCTTGGATTGTCCTGTTGATCTCATCATGTTACTTTAAATTAATTTTGTTGGGTTTTAATGATGATGCTTAATTGGGATTGAGAATGCTGTCAACCATTCTCAATGTTTAACAACCACCATGATAGTAATTAAATTTATTCCTTTGAAGTAGGGAAAAATTGGCTTTACGCAAAAACCTTATAACCATAGAGCTTTTTCCACCAGCCAAATATGCATGTAGTGATACTCTTTATTCATCATTCTCTATGGTGTGAATTTGCCAGTACATTCAATGTACTGACCCTCTGTGGCTGCAACGTCTCATGTTGCAGGATTATCTTACGACGAGTAAGTGATACGTTAGGGTTACGATTTCTACACTCAACTTTGCCGTTGGTGTTGATGGGAATCCACAACCTTGTTACTTCCGCTATTTTGGATTTGAGGTAATAGTATTTACGTTACTTTTACATGTGATTTACCTCTGTTATAAATCCTCGAGTACTGTGTGTGTCAGCATACCGATCCAGGGATGACACTTAAGCACAAAGACTTGACCCATTCGGGTCGGGTCGCTACAAGATGGTATCAGAGCACATGTTGACTGTAGGACGTGACCCTAGAAACTGGCAAGCCCATAGCAAAGACTTTTCTCTACAACTTTCCCTTTCAAAAAGATCTTTTACCTCTCTTCTCTTCCGAGCTTATTCAAAAATTCCCTTTAGTAAGACCATACCCCTTTTCCCTTTTGACCACACAAAGATTCGACTGATGGGACCACTCCAAGAAGTACAGAATATCAGACAAGTAAGACCATTTGGAATGAAGAGGATTTTACCATACATTATGATAAAGGAAACTACAGCTGTTGAAGACTCTGAAGACTAGGAGAATTGGATGGCTCTGAAGAATCCCCAGATTTGTATGACCTAGGAATGCTACCCTTATGGAACTTGGCAGACTATGGAAGTTGTCAATGCCCGAGATCAAGGTGTGTTGGAGAAAGACCGGAGCATGTAGAGTTAAGAACTCAAGGATTTGTCAAGGAAAACCCTAAGGCAGGAGATATCAACTATGGAGAGATAGCTCATGGAAATGACAAGAGAACAACCACAGCTATCCATGAGGTTATCGCCCGCTTATGCTATTGTCACCGTGCTGAGTTAAGCATGCATATGCATGGAAGGATTAAATGGTAGAAGGCTGATGGAGCACCTATCAGCAAGATGAAGTTTTAACCTTAGCCGGTGTATCACCAGGATCTGGAGTGTTACATCAAGAAGTTAAGATGGACCTAAAAGAAGCATTAATTGATAAGGAAGCATTTCATGAAGAACTTAAGACCAGAAGTTGAAAGCAGCCAAACTGGAGAAGTAAAACCTTGACATACAGGAGCTTGTCAGGAACTGAAGGACAGTATGACCATGGTTCATGTGAAGGATGTTGAAACCAGAAGTTTGAAATGCAACTCTGGAATATTAAAGGATGTCATGAGAGACTTCACGTCAATAGAGATGATCTGGCAAAAGAGATGGAGAAGGACAAGCACGATGGCAAGAAGCCATCGGAGACATGACAAAGACTTGAAGAGTTTGGCGATGTTGACCTTTATAAGACCAAACCCCTGTTATATACCTACGTTAGATGCAACGTTTGTGAGATGTCATTTGTTTGATGTTTTTCCCGACAGCCACAAATAAAATCTGTCTTTTCAAAACTTTTGTATTGTGTGCACCCCTCTTGATCTCTCTTATCTCACCCCAAAACCCATGGACCCAATAGAGGATGAATGGAGATGAGCTTGTATTTTCGGGACCAATGAGTCAATTGGAGACAGACCGATGGATTCAGAACATGGAGGATCATATGGAGAACAACCCTATAGTCGGAAAGGATATGGCCCAGCATGCTCTTCAATGCTTTGAAAGAGGTGCTGCTACTTGGTGGAGGATGTACCAAACCATCAATGGATGGCAAGGAGTAACCACTTGGAAAGAATTTAAGTTGACTTTGCTAAAGTCTCAGTTTGTGTCCCAGAAATTGAAGCCTTATGGAAAGGATATGAAAAAAAACTTGTGCATGCAAGCTTTGTGGAGAAATAGGACACAACCATAAAGAACACAAGGATGAATGCCCTAATTGTGAAGGAAGTCACCCAGCTGAAGAATGCCCAACTAGGCAGATCACTTGTTTCTTGTGTGAAGGGACTACCCACTACCCTGCTCAGTGTCACATTTACCCCATGGTACAAAGAACCATCCAGCAGAAGAAAGAAGCAACGAGAGGAGCCCTTATGGAAAGTTTAGAAGAACCTGTGATGAAGGAAGATGTGGAGGACACACCCAAAGAAGAGCCAATTAAACCCTGCACCAAGTCATGCTATTCATGTGGAGAAGAAGGACACATCTCCCAGAACTGTTTGAATGGGGATTTAGTAGAATTCCCGACAGAGGAAGTAGAGTATGACCCACTGGAAATAGAAGCTCCGATGGGAATGGAAAAGTCCAGAAAGAGAAGTAGATTGGATTCCAGGAAGGATCTGAGTCATGTCACATGTTATAAGTGCAAGGAGTCAGGGCACTACCTCAGCAATTGCCCAAAAAGGAAGCCAAGGACCCAAGTAGGCTACGTAATCACAAGGAAACCTCGAAACCTGTCAGTAGTAATATGTTTTAGTTGTAATGGAGCAGGGCACTTTGCCAGAGAATGCCCCAAGGAGAAGGAGACTTGTGCTAGATAGTTGAGTTTGCAACAAAAGAAATGGAGTAGTAGAAGTGAGAACATTTTCTTTTATATTGAGGTGTTGAGTTGAGACATGTAATGGAAAAGTGAGAGATTGTAATCACTTGAGAATGAATAAAAGTTAGCATCGTTGGTACTGATATGGATTTTATGAGTTGTTACTCTATGAAGAAGAATTTTGGCCATTCCGAGGATATGAGAAATATGGTCTATGGAAGATTTGTGCATTTTAAGGGTGGTAGTACCCTGTCAGAACCGTTGACCCCTGGAAAAGATAAAGATACTCCACTAAGTGGATTTCGGACAAAATGAATACGAGTTTTGTCTCGATATGTGTGATGCCCCAAGATTATGTAGGATAAAGTTGGAGATCGTCAGTTGTTGGACCAAATGTGATCAAGGAGTCAGAAGAGAATGTTAAGTTGATTCGAGATAGACTGAAGGTAGCTCAGTCCAGACAGAAGAGTTATGTAGACTCAAAAACTCAAGGAGGTAGTCTATGAAATTGGAGACAGAGCATGTCTTCATGTGTTCCCTCTGCGAGGAGTTAAACTAATTGGAGTTAAGGTAAAGTTAGCCCCGAGATTTTTAGGACCATACCGAGTTTTGGAGCGTATGGGAGAAGTGGCCAACAAGTTGGAGTCACCCGAAGGACTGTCAGGAGTTCATGATGTGTTTCACGTTTCCCATTTGAAGAAGTGCCATGCAGAGATGGCCAATATTCCCCTGTAAGGACGCTTGACCCTGGAAAGGATAATGATGTTCCACGAAATGGAATATGGAATTCATAAGTATAAGTTTTATCTCGGTATGAGGGATATCCCACGAGGATGGAGAGATAAATTACTATTGGATATAAAGGAGGTATGATGTCAGAAATATGGATCAATGGAAATTCCATGATGAGTCTGAGTAATCATGTCCTATATTAGATGCCAATAGAAGGAAGGAAGACAGTACAATTGGATGGATTTAAGAATACTAGGAAGTTGGAAGATGGAATAATGATAAGTTGCCCAATGATAAGTTCAAGGATTACAAGTGACGAGATGGGCCATAACCCACAGGCCCCAGGACCTACCAAGAAGCAAGCACATTCTTGCTGAAGGAAAAACCCTGGAGGAAGTTACGATCTTATCGACAGACGATTTTATAGGAGTAAGGCAAAACCTGAGAGTTGTGAAGGAACGATAGATGTTTGTCTGGCTTGCAGAATCTATGGATATATCCGAACTTCGTTCGTCAACAAGAAAAAGTCTGCAATGCTTGTGAGGATGACCAAGTGTTACAATGCGAGATTCGCTAAACCGTATACAAGGTAATGATTTGGGTGCGGGATGGATTGATCACCATACTGACTTACTCTTATTATTCGCCTTGCTATATGGGATGGTAAATCTGTGTGACTTACCTATAGTGGAGAGACGACGATCAAAACCTTGTTTAAGCCTTAGAATGGTATAGGTATTTTTCCCTTGTACAAGGCAGCTTTGCCAACCGTAGGTTATACGGTGAGGATCACCCATACCCATTTCCTGCAGGAGAAACCATAATTGGATTACCACCATGAGATACCGATAGTTAGTTAGTATTGGCGCCAGACCCGTCAGCTAAGAAGACCCAATCCCGGAATAATCTTACCACGATGAAAGGAAAAAAGAATTGTGGTAAGGTTATGCCACTACCGGAAGAGCCCGGATAAGGAATTATCTTGAAGATCTAAGAACACCGACACTGTCAAGAATAAGGATGGAGTATACGAGTATTGATGGGACCGTAACGATGTTTCTAAGGGTGGTAGCACCCCAGACCCCGGAGATGATTGATGGATTTTGAGGAGACCCCAAACCTTAGCCTTTTTCTTTCTAGCCTCTCCAAATCTCAAGGACGAGATTCATTTAAGGGTGGTAGGTTTGTAACATCCCAAAATTCTAAATTTTGGAATGTTATAATAAATAGATAGATTTGATTGATTGTTTGATTGATTGACTGAAAGTGAGTGAATTCGAAACTTTTGAAAGTTAAATGAGAGGGAATAAAAGGACTTTCCCAAACTTTCATATTTGCTTTCTGATCTCCGCGAATTCAAATTCTTTTCAACCCAAAATCCTAGAGAGAAGATGACATGACTTCTTCCATTTAAATTAAATGAAAAGGGTTGCTGAAAATATTTGAATTTCATTTGAAAAATATTTCCAATTCTGAAACTTTATGCAACTCAATGATTTTCATGAGAGAAGATAAAATGACTTCTTCAAATTATATGAAATATGAGTTGGGAGTTTCAAAGAATTAAATTCAAAGTTCTTTTGAATTTAATTTTCAATTTGGATTTATTTGAGTTTTACTCAAATTATTTTTCTCCAAAAATAAAATATATGGAAATTAGGGTAACATGATTCCCTACAATAGAAAATTGGAGAAAAATTAATTTGAAATCATTTTGGTATTTTTAAAATGATTGTTGTTGGATTTTAATAGACCAGTAGCACTGTTTGAATTATTAGAATTTATGTGTATTTTATTTAATGCAATAAAAATGTTCATGTCGTAGAAAATCTTTTTCTGAAAATTTTGATATATTATATGCCTATATAATATTTTTAGTTATTTTGTTTTTATTATTTTAGTTCTCTGACAAAAATGTTTATGAAAAAAAACCTTCCCGCCAACTGGGCCGACTCAGCTCCCAGGCCAGGCCACGGCCCAGTGCCCAGCCGAAGCCCAGCCGCGCCCGAAGCCGCTCCGCTTCGCTCGCTCGCTCGCGCCTGCTATCGGCCGCCGCCTCGCTCAGCCACCGACAGGTGGGACCCACCTGTCGGGTTCGTCCCCGTCCTCCAGCCAGAGTCCATCTCCAGCACGAGTTCGCCGCCGCTGCCGTGCCCGACGCGGGCGCCTCCCCTCGCGTTGCCCCTCCTCCACGCCTCCCTCCTTTAAATACCCCGACCCCAGCCCTCTTTTTCATCAAATCGCACGCTCGGAGCCCCTCGCAGCCAGCCAAACGCGCTCGCCGGAGTTTCCAACTCCGACGAGATCCGCTCCACCACCAGCTCACGACACCGCCGCCTACGCCCGACGCCACCACCCCCTTCGGACTCGCCTCGCCGAGCCGCTCCTCCCCATCTACTTCGCTGGCGCCGTTGACCCCAGAGCCGCCGCCCGCTCGAAGCCGACGCCGCCGCTGCCATCTTCTCCAGAGACGCCGACGCCCACCGCCGCGGTAAGACCGGCTCCTCCCTCGTCCGTCAGATCTAGGGTCAACGGCTAGGATTAGATCTACTCGTTTTTTTTTCGAACCGGTATTTGTTAAATAGCGAACGCTCGCTGTTTACCTCTTCGTAGCGAGCAAATTCGTTAGTTAGCGTTCGGTAACGAATGTTCAGTTTTTTAGATTTCTCTTTTTCTTTTTTTTCTTTAGTTCTCAGTCCAGGGACCCATACATGAATATTTTCTTTACAGATCAGCCCCTGGTTTTCAAACGACTATAACTTTTTGCTCGTTAGTCGGAATTAGACGAAACCAACGCTCACGTCTTCGTTACGATCTCCTCTATCCAGTAATCCAACTCAAACATGTTTTTGAAAAGTTTAAAATTTGAATTAGATCAGATTTGAATTCAAACTTCGTTTGATCATAACTTGAGTTTCGTAGCTCCGTTTGAGTTGATTCTTTTTGCAAATCGAAGCTCTTGACCTAAACATTCTGATAAGGCCAAATTCACATCATTTTGGTACTGTTAGAAATTGTTTTATGTTGCAAGAGTTATTTGCTTGGTTTTGATGTTTCCGAATCGTCTTCTTCATTCTTTCTGATCTTTTGAGTGATTGCTTATGTGTGATTACTATTGCTTGCTCACGATAGATTGACCGGAGTGTGACGAGTAGAACTATCAAGATTTTTGAGTGCGAATCATCTTCATCAACATTGCAGGCAAGTTCACACTTTGATCATACCTCTTTCATACCCAGTTTTTGTTGCATTAGATCAAACCTCAAACATTGCATGATTAGGATCTAATTAAATTGTGGGATTGGGAAGTAGTTGAGGTAGTACCTATTACCTGTTATATCAAACCCTTGGGAGTTACTTTACGTTATGCTTATATTGCCATGCTATGCTCGTAGACGTGGTTTGGGTATGAGTGAAATCCATGACAGATGTGAGATTGTTATTTAATGGTTCAACTTAAGGTGGCAACTTGAATACACATCTGGGTGGATTGCTAGGGGCACCCTGGGGATATACCAGTGGACTTGCCCGGACACCTGGGGATATACCAGTGTTGTCCTAGGAGATCCCGGGGATATACCGTGTGATCATCCTACGGTACCGCCACCCAGGCTCAAAGGGATCATGAGATTAATCATACTAGAAACTTCCGTGTGCAGCCACAAGCCATTATGGGCTCTGGCATAGTTGATTAAGTCGTGCGAACTCTTACAGGGTAGACTAGCAGATGTAGGGGAAAGTAGGTGTACCAGTCTATCCAACGTAAGGTGCTAGCGCTTCTGAAAGGCTATGTCTCGGTCATCCGTTTCTCAAACACCATGTAGTGCGAGGAAACCAACGGAGGAGATCGAGTCTTGTGGGGAAAAGTGCCAAACCTCTGCAGAGTGTACAAACTAATCATGATTAGCCATGTCCCCGGTTATGGACGTCTTGAGTATCTAGTTCTTGGATTATCCTGTTGATCTCATCATGTTACTTTAAATTAATTTTGTTGGGTTTTAATGATGATGCTTAATTGGGATTGAGAATGCTGTCAACCATTCTCAATGTTTAACAACCACCATGATAGTAATTAAATTTATTCCTTTGAAGTAGGGAAAAATTGGCTTTACGCAAAACCTTATAACCATAGAGCTTTTTCCACCAGCCAAATATGCATGTAGTGATACTCTTTATTCATCATTCTCTATGGTGTGAATTTGCCAGTACATTCAATGTACTGACCCTCTGTGGCTGCAACGTCTCATGTTGCAGGATTATCTTACGACGAGTAAGTGATACGTTAGGGTTACGATTTCTACACTCAACTTTGCCGTTGGTGTTGATGGGAATCCACAACCTTGTTACTTCCGCTATTTTGGATTTGAGGTAATAGTATTTCGTTACTTTTACATGTGATTTACCTTTGTTATAAATCCTCGAGTACTGTGTGTGTCAGCATACCGATCCAGGGATGACACTTAAGCACAGAGACTTGACCCATTCGGGTCGGGTCGCTACAAAGAATCTATTGATGAATGCTCCATTATCTCCATCGCATCTGAAGCATATCATCTTTGCTGACAAAAGCAAAAGTCAGGTATTGTGTCTAGGTAAGGTTGCGATCACAAAGGATCGACAAATGTACAAAGTCATGCTTGTTGAGTCCTTAGGATACAACCTTATGTTTGTCTCAATGCTTTGTGATCTTGATATGGCTGTTGTCTTTGGCAAATACCATTGTGTTGTGGTTATGGAAGCTGACAATTCCAAAGTCTTCGAAGGCTTTAGGAGAGGAGACCTGTATATTGTTGATTTCTCTACAGGACCACAACCAGCCGTGTGCCTACTTGCAAAAGCTTCAGAAGGCTGGCTCTGGCATCGACAACTTGGTCATGCAGGCATGAGGAATTTGCACACGCTTGCGAAGAAAAAGCATGTCATAGGCATCGAGAATGTCAAATTCCTCAAGGATCACCTGTGCGGAGCCTGTGAAGCTGGAAAGATGACAAAGGCCAAGCATCCTGCGAAGACTATCATGACCACTACTCGCCCATTTGAATTGCTTCACATGGATCTCTTCGGTCCTAATCATTATTCTGCTGTTTCAAATGAAGCATCTCAATATGGCTTTGTTATTGTTGATGATTACTCTCATTATACATGGGTACACCTTGTTACTTACAAACATGAAGTGCAGGAAGTCTTCAAACTATTTTCCTCGAGGGCATCAAACAACTTTGTGTGAAGATCAAGCACATCAGAAGTGACAATGGCACTGAGTTAAAGAATTCTGGCCTCGATGACTATCTTGACGAACTTGGTATTACTCATGAGTTATCTGCTCCTTATAGTCCTCAGCAGAACATCGTCGTGGAGCGCAAGAACAGGACTCTTGCTGAGATGGCTCGCACTATGCTTGATGAATACAAAACGCCTTGTCGTTACTGGACTGAGGCAATTGATACTGCGTGCCACATCATCAACAGAGTATATCTTCACAAATTCTTCAAGAAGACTGCCTATGAACTCCTCACTCATAAGAAACCCAAAGTAAGTTATTTCAAAGTCTTCGGTGCTAAATGTTGGATTAGAGATCCTCATCACAACTCAAAATTTGCACCGAAAGCACATGAAGGTTTTAAGCTTGGTTACGGAAAGGACTCGCACACCTACAGAGTTTTCAACAACGTTCTTCACAAGGTTGTTGAAACTGTAGATGTGCGGTTCGATGAAACTAATGTCGCAAAGAAAGCACCTACCTACTGTGATAGATGAACCAGCACCTGAGGAAACTATCAAGTTCAAGGCTACTGAGGATGTCATTCCTACTGAAGAATCTGCTGAAGAATTCATTCCAGAACATGAAGAACGTCGAGCTAATGCACCTGAAGAAAATACTGAAGAAAATGATGCTGAAGAGAATGCTGATCAAATTCTTCAACGACAACCAGCTCATCCTCGCATTGCAAAAGAAGTGCAAGTTGAAAAGATCATGAATGACATCAAAGCACCAGGTCCTCTCACACGCTCAAAAGCTTCACATTTATCTAACTTTTGTGGGCACTATGCTTTTGTCTCTATTACAGAGCCCACTAAGGTAGATGAAGCATTTCTGGAGCCTGAGTGGATTCAGGCCATGCAAGAAGAACTACATCAGTTCGAGCTCAACAATGTCTGGGAACTGGTCAAACGTCCAGATCCTCGCAATCACAATATCATTGGCACAAAGTGGATCTACCGCAACTAGCAATATGAATATGACCTTTTGGTGAGGAATAAGGCACGACTTGTAGCTCAAGGCTACACACAGGTTGAAGGAATTGATTTTGATGAGACTTTTGCACCTGTTGCTAGACTTGAGGCTATTCGCATATTACTTGCTTATGCTAACCATCATGATATCACTTTATATCAAATGGATGTGAAAAGTGCATTCCTTAATGGTAAGCTTGAGGAAGAAGTATATGTTGCTCAACCCCCAGGTTTTGAAGATCCAAAGAATCCTGACAAAGTCTTCAGACTCAACAAGGCCCTCTATGGCCTCAAGCAGGCCCCACCGGTGTGTTATGATACCTTGAAGGAATTCTTCATGAAGAAAGGCTTCAAACCCGGTTCACTTGACCCTACTCTTTTCACTAAATCTTATGATGGTGAATTGTTTGTGTGCCAAATATATGTTGATGATATTATCTTTGGCTATACTGACCAACGTTATAGTGATGAATTTGCCTATATGATGAGTGAAGAATATCAAATGTCTACGATGGGAGAGTTGAAATTCTTCTTAGGACTTCAAATTCGTCAACAACGCAATGGCATATTCATATCTCAGGAGAAATACCTCAAGGATGTACTGAGGAAATTCGGCATGCAAGATTGCAAAGGTGTCAAAATTCCTATGCCCACAAATGGCCATCTGTGCACTGATGAAAATGGTATTGACTTTGATCATAAGGTATACCGCTCCATGATTGGCTCTTTATTGTACCTATGTGCATCTAGGCCAGACATAATGCTTAGTGTTTGCATGTGTGCCCGATTTCAAGCTACACCGAAGGAATCACACCATAAGGCTGTGAAGCATATTCTTCGATATCTAGCTCACACACCAACACTTGGATTATGGTACCCCAAGGGCTCGGCTTTTGATCTCATTGGATATTATGACTCTGACCATGCTGGTGATCATGTGGACCGCAAGTCAATAGCTGGTACATGTCATTTCCTCGGACGATCCTTGGTCTGTTGGTCCTCGAAGAAACAGAACTGCGTATCACTATCTACTGCTGAAGCTGAGTACATTGCCGCTGGTTCTTGCTGTGCTCAATTGCTATGGATGAAGCAAACTCTCAAGGACTACGGCGTCAACATGAAGAATGTGCCTCTCTTTTGTGACAATGAGAGTGCCATCAAGATTGCTCACAACCCAGTTCAGCACTCGAAGACTAAGCACATTCAGATTCGTCATCATTTTCTTCGTGATCATGTGTTGAAGGGCGACATTTCTATTGAGCATATGAAGACTGAAGAACAACTAGCCTATATCTTCACAAAGCCCTTAGATGAGAAGAGATTTAGCAAGTTGCGGTGTGAGCTAAATATCCTAGAATCTTCGAATGTTCTTTGAAGAGGACACTCATCCTAACACTTATGCAACATTGATGACTTAGATGTGCAACACATGAAGAAACGTTTTTCTTCAATCAATGAAGAATAACACTCTAAGTGTGAAGAAATTAATGAAGAATTTGATTCTCAGAACCCTACGATAATTGTACGCGGTGTTTGAAATCATCATTCTTATACGGTGGGTCACGCCACCACCAAAAGTTGAAATTCCCCAATTGTTCATATTCTTCAACTTTGCATTGTCTTCACTGTTTCCGTTGTTTTTCTTCATTGGCTATATATATACATATATATATATATGAGTTTATGTCCTCTACAACATTCACTTATTGCTAATTCTTCAAGTTGGTTTTTCTGCTAAGTGAATGTGATAGGACCCTTCCCCTCTATGCTATACTCAACCCAAACTATTCACAAATTCTTCATGTGCGTTCTATTTGAAACTCGTTCAAAATCTTCACTGTGTCCTTGTCAGCTGAAGAAATTGCGAACAGAACTTTAAAACCAATCTTATCTAAATTTCCGTCTTTGCCTCTCAAACCGTTCCGCATCCCACGATACACTTATCCATTCACCCACGATCGCACACGATCTCCACCTCTCAGTACGTGGGTGACACATGTCAAGCGAACGAGAAGGGTTAGGGGCACATTCGTCCAATTTCTTCGGGCGAGCAGTTCTTCACCGTGGCTATAAATACCCCTCCTTCCCTTCCTCACTTCTTTTACTCCGCTCGACCTCTCTCTCCAGCTCGAGCTTCTCAAACCCTAGCGCCACCGCTACTTCATCATCGCCGGTGAGGAAGAGCTTCACTGCCTCGACCTCGTCGCCGACGTACTCACGCCACCCGCAGAAATCTTCACTCCGCCGCCGCCGTAGCCGTCTTCCTCCGCCGAGTTAGGGCGTGGAAGATCTACACAGACGAACTTCACCTCTCCACTTCACTGTTCGTTGTGTTCTTCGTCCAGGGTAATTAAACGTTACTTTTACTGCCCTCGTTGATTCGAATGATTATCTACAAAATCTTCAAAAGTGTTTTTCTTCATATCATCACACACTGAACACCTCACAAGTCATCTGTTCTTGATTCGTTTCTCTAAGCATCATTTTTCTTCAAGATTCCTCAATTGTGTGGATCTTCGATCTATACAACTCTGAAACCTAAGACAAAGAACACTTAGTGAAATTCTTCAAGACTCATCTGGTTAAATTTCTCAAACTTGTTGTTTTTGAAAAACCTTCTGAGAACGCATATGACCTCTCCAAATTCCTCGCAACTATACTCTATTCACAGGTACTCATGTCAGCTGCTGAATCACTAGGTTCTCATCAACTTAACTCATTTGCAGCGTTCCTTGAAGAAAAATTGCATACTTCTTGAGAGAATTCAATTGTCCAAATTCCTCAACTGAAGAAAATGGCTGACGGTAAGAAGCCACAGAAGGGAGGAAAGAGGCCTGAGGTCAATACAGTGTTTGAGATCCCTGATGAAATATATGCTGGGTACTGCACACCTACTGAGGAAACCAAGAATGAGCGCAAGGTGCGCATTCAGAAGATAGAGAGGAGATGGGCTAGAGAATGGCGGGAGTACAGATATGTCACTCCCAAGTACATGAAGAAATTCGCACTCAATCCTCCATGCCCAAGACCTCCATTGGCACCTGGCCAAATAGCTGATCCCACCAGCCTCAAGCGTGGTGAGGACTATCCTGACGAATGGGCCAAGCGCCAAACCAAGTTGGCTAAGCAAGCCAGAGAAGCAATGAGGAAATTCAATGAAGACTCTATTGCTGCTGCTGCCTCTGTTGAGGCCTCTGCTGTCAAGCCAAAGAAGGATATGTCAAAGAAGCCTGCGTGCAAGCCAAGTGCTTCACCAACAATGCCCTCAAGGCCAAGCTCATCAGCAATGCCCTCACGGCCAGAATCCTCAAAGCCCTCACGGCCAATTCCTCATGCTGCTCCTGTTCCTCAACAGTCCTCAGCTCCTCCGCCAAAGTCTTCAATTGTTCCGACAAAGTCCTCAGCACCTGTGCATCTTGCCTCGTGCCAAAGGACTGCAGGCATATCTATTGCCTCAGGTGTCTCGGCTAGTTCCTCGGCTGCACCAAGTTCCTCAGCTGGCCCCTCACGGCTGAAGACAAAGTCAACTGCTGGACGCGGTCCTCGACCAAGTCCTCAGAATAAGCAAGTCGCTTTCCAAGTGCCGTCTGAAGAAGACGAAGCTGATGATGATGAACTTGCAGAAATCATCAGAGATCGGCAAGTCAGGGCCGCTAGAGCCAAGGGAACAGAGGTGCCATTGCTTTTGGATCCCAAGTTGATCCTCGAATACATTGACGTTTGGCACAAGGACCCCAACACTCCCATGCCTGATTTCAAACTGACTCTTGGCCAAAGTCACATGCCGACCCACTTCATTCAAGAAGAAAAGTGGAAATTTGAGAAGGCCAGGCAGATCAAGAAAGCGCAGTACAAGAAAGAGCGCTATCTGAAGAAAAACGTTGTCTCTATGACAACTGAAGAACTTGTCACTATTCAAACTGAGATCAAGAAACTCAGTGATGACTTTGATGCATATCGCGCTGACTGGCTTGGAGCCAAGGTTCGTTTTGTGAAACTTGCGGATAACTTCACCTCAAATGTTGCAGCCCCAACGCAACAGGAAGTTCCTCAGGCTGAAGTATCTGCTCAGCCGACCGAAGAACATGCCAGCACCGCTGATGAAAATCAGGCTACTGAAGAAAATGTGAGTTCCAGGGCTGATGACTGCATTCCAGCCGCTGAAGAAATTGCCAGGGCACCCACTAGTGGTGCGCCTGAAGAAAATGAAGAAAATCAACCAGATTCCTCTGCTCCTCCTATGCCTACACCAACTCCAATCCTTCCATCTGCATCAGATGTGAAGAAGACCAAGGCTGTGGAGCGCGCAACAGTGAAGAAAAGGAAAGCATCAGCTGCTTCAGATTCTTCAGCTCCGAAGAAGATGAAGCCTATGACAAGTTCATTTGCTAATCCCATTGATGTTGTTCCCATCTCAACCAGTCCATCAAAGGACCTTATTCCTTTTGGGGAAGAATATGAGATCCCGAGCGGATCTGATGAAGCAAATCATTCTGATGCTTCGTCAGAGTAGATTGATGCCCATGCCTCAGTTCACAGCTGAAGAGGCTGGCGTTGAAGAAATGGAAGATGAAGATGTGGACGTTGGCTGCTCCACACCCGTAATAAGTGATGAATTCTGGGAAAGTCAGCATCCAAACTCTCCAATGTTCACACTGCTGCAGCAAATACCTCAGTCGCCTGCACCAACTGTTCAAATGGGCTCTGAAGAAACTCACCCCCACTTCATCTATGCATGAGGAAATTCCAGCCACTAGTGCTGAAGAAACTGCTGCTGCTGAACAACTAAAGACGCAGACTGCCACTGAAGAGGAACCAAAAATTCCTCAGCCTGAAGAACCTGAGATTGCGATTCCTGAGGTCATGATGCAACTCACTGACACTCCTCTGCCCAAGACAAAGGATCCATTCTCACGCAAGCAAAAGTTCAAGGCTGATGATTTCTTTGGCGAGCATGTATTCTTCGAAGACTACAACCCTTATAACTCTGCTCGCATTAGGAAGAGTCGTTTCTGGACTGCTAGTCAAGCCAATTTCTATTCCTCTGTGCTGTTCAACAAAGAGAAATCTTCTACCATGAGCATATTCCTCACGTGGATATGGAATCTCTGCCGTGCTTTGCACCAGTCCTTAGTGTTCTTCATGACGCTGGACTGTTAAACTTTTGCTCTGACATCTGCGGTTGGAATGAAGAACTGATTCTTCAATTCTATGCAATGCTGCACATCACAGGAGATTCTGAAGA